>NW_004955478.1:2760079-2828874 GCF_000276665.1 Chinchilla lanigera | reverse complement strand
CTTCTTCTTCTTCTTCTTCTTCTTCTTCTTCTTCTTCTTCTTCTTCTTCTTCTTCTTCTTCTTCTTCTTCTTCTTCTTCTTCTTCTTCTTCTTCTCTTTCTCTCTCCTGGGGATTGAACACAAGACCTTTATCTGGAGCTACATTCCCAGCCCTTTAAATTTTTTTTTTTTAATTTTGAAACAGAGTCTTGTCAAGTTGCTGAGTTGCCCAAACCAGGCTCCAACTCATAATCGTCCTGCCTCAGCCTTCTAGAGTTCTGGACTACGGGGATGTATCACTGCACCTGGCTGGAAATTCTTCCTATTACCATTCTTTTGATTCTGTGGACCTTTGACTTTGTATTTATTTCACTGTTCAAAATATTTGCTTCCAAGTGGAAATGATAAGATCAATATTTTTTCCTCTTCTTTCTCCAGGGTTTCTTATTCTAAAACCAGTGATTCAGATGCCAAATGTACATCATTTTAATAGAGGCACTTTACTGTTAAATACATTAGTTTCCAGTTACATTGGGTCCACATTCATTCTGCTACAAAAATACTTTTGAGACTGCCCACAAGTGCAAATGAAAAAGGAAAAAGCCAATCAGTGTAAGAAACAGCCCCAAGTTATACTTAATGGACAACTCTCCGCAGAGATGATTTTCACCTTAATGTTCCAGAAATATCACCTCAATTCTAATTTCATTTGACCTATATAAGTTTAAAAACTTTCAAGTGATTACATGGTTTTAGAATACATTCTACAAGACTTTTACTTCTTCAAAACTAAAATTAAGCTTTAAGTTTCTCTTATTTTTTTAAAGGTAAGCATGTGTTCTAGCAAACTTGAAAAAAATAAATATATCACTTAGACAAATTTTAATTTTTCATTGGATCTTATTTCAAATCAGAGCCATAGTCTTTTTTTTTTTTTTTTTTTTTTTTTTTTTTTGGTACCGGGAATCAAACTCAAAACGTTGCACTTGCCAGGCAGGCACTGTAACACTGAGCTAAATCCCCAGCCCCTCAGAGCCATATGCTTATACAATCAATAACCCTTTATTGAATCACACTGTACTCGATAATTTGGGTACCAAGATAACAAAAACTTGGTTCCTTCCCTGAATCTGTCAGCAAAAGTCAGATCTGTAAATAATTAAGGCAAAGCAATTATCTAGTATCAGGATAACAAAAAGTATGATGAGCACACCAACAAGTTGAACTTTTCTTCCAGGAAAGTAAGAGGATGATAGCCAAGTTTTTGGCATGCTGGTGTTGTCCTGAGTATATTTTTAGAATTTAAAACATTCATACACTGAAATATTATTTTCACTCTGAACTCTATCACAATATTTTTTATTGCCAGTAAAACACACCCACGGTTCTTTGACTGTAAGTGTGCAGTTTTTGTTTATTTCTCCTGAAGTTTGACAACCACATTAATCAGCGTTCTGTAGAGAAATAGAAGTAACAGGGTACATAGAAAGAGAAGGAGGAAAAGGAGGAGGAGGGTGAGAAAGAGAAGAGAGAAAGGATAAACTAGTTTACACAACTATGGGACTGGCAAGTCTGAAATCTGTCATGCAGGTTAGCAGTGCAAATATTTTGGTAAGATCTTTCAGTCCTGAGTCCAAATTTACAGGATAATCCAACAGACAGGAAACAAGCAGGATTTCTCAGCTGCAGCATGAAGAGAGAATTGCCGCTTCTTCTGTAGGTAGCCTCATCCTAGCTCTTGAGGCCCTCAGTGACTTGGCTGAGGACCATCCACATCATGGAGTGTAATCTGCTTTCCTGAAATAGTAGTTCTTTGTAGGAATATTCACACTGGTATTTGAGAAGCAACTGGATACCATAGCCTGGCCAAAGTGATACACAGAATTAAACATCACAGGAAAACAGGACATTTTCTCCTGTATTTGCCCATGCAGTTATGAGATAAAATAGATTTGAAGTTTCAGTTCCTTTGCTCTCTCTCTTTCTCCCTCCTCCCCGCTCCTTCCACCTTCTTCCATTTCTTTCTTTCCTTCCTTCTTTATGTTTTATTTTTTGTCTATCTTTCATTTACAGAGCTAGGGATTGAACCAGGGGCCTTTGCACTGAGCTACAGAACCATCTTTTAATTTTTTAATAGTTTATTTTGAGATGGTCTCGTTAAGTGGCCCAGACTGAGCTCCAATTTGCCATCCTACTGCTTTAGCTTGCCAGAGTTCTAGATTTACAGGTATGTGCCCCCAAGTCTAATTTGAAGCTTCTGTTTCAGAAAAAGGAATTATAAGTTTGCAAAATATTGAAATTCCATAAGATAAATCTGCCTAAAAGTACCATTATTTACACATAGAAGTGTCTATTAATTTAACATAGTATGTTCAGGGCTACATCTTTTTAATTATGCAATTTGATCAAAGAAAAATATTTATTTTAACTGAACAAATTACATTAAAAGACAGCTACAGTGCAGCTGCCAATGGCATTTCCTCGGCTTCTGTTAGATTCACACACTGTATCATATATTTTGTTCTCGTATACCCTCTCCTTTATTTTCATTTAGTTAATTTTTCATGTATATGATTCCTACCTCTGAACAGCTGTATTCACAGGGTATTAGCATACTAGGAGCTCTTAGAAGCCAGAGGATAAGCACAGCATGTCATTTAGAGCCATTAGTTTAACTCAGTGATTTGGACAGAGGTGAAGAAAATTAAGTAAGTTACCGGATAATCAGTTTATATAATTGTCTGTGTCATACAAGTTTGAATATGCATAACAAAATCCAGGACCATAATACATTTAAGGAAAAGTTATCAGACTGTGGAATATTATGTGTTTAGGCCCAGTCCTTTTGTTAGACTCTGAAATTCCCCAAACTTTGTGGTAGGGGTAAAAGTAAAGTACACATTTCTCTTTGTTTTATTAAGTTGCTTTTCTTTAATGGAAAATTTTGAGAAGCATTATTGCAGGATAGTTTTATGAGACATGATTCTTGGTTTTGGTTACTATTTTATTAGCTAGTTGGATCTGCCCCAGAAAAATCTCTACTCACCCACAAATTTGGCCAGTATTTTCACAACTATGTGCTTTTCTGGTTTCATGTGAGACTGATCTAAACAATGGGTAATTCAAGATATTCTGTCAGTACTTTGGGAAAGTAATCCGAAGTAATGTCACAGAACAAGATACCTGGTCTGCTGGTTGACCTGCACATATTATTCAGTAGATCTCTGATTCAAGATTCTACCATCAAAAGCAGTACAGCACACTGAATCTTTTGTAGAAGAGCTTAATAGTCCTCACTGCCTAGTACCTGAAAGACATAGATAGCCATTCCCCCTGAGCAAATTAGGTAGTTAACTGAACTTTCAGTCTTATTATATTGAATAATGAGTTCTATTTACAGATGGTGCAGTAAAATCTTTCATGGATTTACAATTAAAATTTGGGAAGATGCCAGAATATCAGGGACTATGAGTTATACATCAAGATTTTCACATCAAAAAGCTTGCTTCATTTGTGTGTTTAATTAACCTTTTGTTTGGGTCACACTTGAGCCAATTTATGGGTGGAGAAAGTAGTGTAGCTAATTTTGACAAATTATGCAAGATTTAATTAGTTACTCATATTTAAATGTAGGCTTTATGGGAATAGGAGGTGGTTTCATTTCCTCATGACTAATATTTATTTAATTATTAGATAACAATACCGAGTTAGAGATAAGATTACAGCATTTATACTAAGAGTTTAAATGTGAAAGAAACATTCAGGGAAACAAAAATGAACAAAGTAAAATCATCAATAAACAAACCCAAGCAAAACCAAACAGAAGAAAATGCACTAACTTTTACGTCCCCAGGAAGTGCAATAGAAATCAGGACAGTTTCCATGTGTTGTGCTACTATAAAATGAAAAGTTTTGTGTACGTCTCCTGTGCAGTTTTGTCACTTCATTCTTGTAATAGGAATAATGGCACTATTTCTCCTGTTGTACATAGAATTTTGTTGTGGCCCTTTGGGTTAGCTTGTACAACCAGAAGCACAGAAGCACAGAATGAGCAGAACTAGTATTTGTGAAAGAAAGGTCCAAAATTGTGTTCTGGGGACATTAGTTACTTAATCTCACGAGTTTGTGTGGATGCGCATAACATAATCTTGTTCATACTAATACTTGCTATGCTATGCTACTAATAGATCAAAATAATAGCATTCAGTACCCACCTTGTCTTTAAGAAGCAGAATGTCATCTTTACACATTGGTTTCACAAGTTGAATAAATAGCATCTCCTTTTTTCTAAGTGGATATACAATGACCCATTCTACTGGGCAGTGGGTGCATAAAGACTAATACAACAGTTCCCTTTCCCAAGAAAGTAGGAATCTAACAAATGAAGACACTGGCAGAAAAATCACCAGCCCCTGGTGAGGGAAGGAGATCTGTGGAAATAATACTTATGCTTTAAACTGAAGGAAAAAGAAATGTCTGCCTCTCCATAAAGAACCTAACAGGTTTGGGAAAATGTGAAAAGTTCAGTGTGACTAGATTACACTATTCTTGGTCAGAAGAAGAAAGCAGAGTGGTAAAATAGAAAGTAGGAGTGGGTATGACCCGGTAGTAAGTCACTTGAAGTAGATGGTCAGAAACTTTCCACGCCAAGGTGGGGTGTTAAAGGATAAATTAGGAATTCTCCTGTAAATTCTTGGCTGGATGTATACAATGGACTAAAAGAGGTATCAGGATATAAGGGAAAGAACACTGGGCTTAATGTCAGAAATCTTCAAACTTCCTATCAGTGTGTATTTGTTATTATTTGACAGTAAGTAATTGTCTTCAGTTTCTTATTTATTACAATGAAGATGCTTACTTAATTCATTTATATATTCCCCTAATGAACAGTTCATACCTTCAATTGGTGTTTAATTAAAGTCAAACTCCTAGGAGAATGTGTGTGTGTGTGTGTGTGTGTGTGTGTGTGTGTATTTGAATTTTCACAACTTGTTACACAATCTATGTGAACCTGTTGCTTCTGTATCTGGTTCTGGACCAGTTGATGTGGCACAGAAGAGGACAAAATGTTACAGCCAGTCCAATTACCCAGATGCAGTCAAGAAGAGATGGAGCCCAGGCTATTCTCTGTAGGCCGTCAAGACTCAGACCTCATCATGAGAGTATAAAGCAGGGGAAGCTACAGCAATAGAAAGGGAAGGAGAGGCTGAGGCAGGAGTATGGCAAGTTGGTGCCAAGCCTGGGCCTATTGTCAGCTTACTGAGACCTCGTCTCAAAATGAAAAATACAACATTTTGAAAAGGTCTGTGGATACAGCTCAATGGGAAGGTCCTAGGTTCAATCCCTGGTACTAGAGAAAAAAGGCAAAGCCTGGAGGAGCCAGAGGCACACCTGCTGACCCCACACTAACATCTGTTAGCAGATCAGTGACAACCTTCCTGGGTTGCCATAGCACTGCCTGTCCCCGGATAATGGTCTAATGTAGAAAGAATATGGTTATTTGTTCCTTCCCATCGCACATAAATCATGTCCAATGTCTCTTATGGCTTAGGATAACTTGGAACTATGAAGGGAATGTATCCCTTGGACATGTGATCTCACTTTTAGCTAAACTGATGCAATACAAATATACCACTCCTGACACCCCAAGTCAGAAGACAGAACAAACGCAGACACATAGTCCTTATCACCAAAGAGTGATAGCAGAGTTTCACTGAGTGGTACCAGAGTTGGAGTTTAGCCTGATGTGTGCTATATTGGAGCTATTTTGATTATTTTTACAAGGATCGCTTGAGATTAAGGCATATGGCTCAAAAGTGTTAAAGTTTTAATGGCTTTTAAGGGTCCCATTTTATCTATTGAATGCTAGGTTGCCTCTAGCTATTTTGGTGAAACAGTGGGAAATGAATTCATTCTGGATATGTTGATAAATTTGGATTCTGTGAGATTCTCTGGTCTTTGATTTCACTCTGTGGAGAGGTGGTGCTGAATGGATAGCAACCAAGTCCCTCCAGTAACCCAGACCTTTTCCTTCATGTAAGGATGTGCACATTTCCAAACTACCAACCACTTACGCGTAGTGTCTGTCCTGTTTATTCCTCTGGCAAAGTGACAAAAAAAAGTAAAAAACATTACCAAAATTCTATGACCATAAATAT
The DNA here is from genome assembly GCF_000276665.1 of Chinchilla lanigera. Lineage (NCBI taxonomy): Eukaryota > Metazoa > Chordata > Mammalia > Rodentia > Chinchillidae > Chinchilla > Chinchilla lanigera. The sequence continues at coordinate 2,822,737 of NW_004955478.1, read as the reverse complement.
TTAAAAGTCTTGAAGACAGGAAACAGAGCCTCACAATGTTTCACCCAAGCCTGCATGATGAAACTAAATTGCTTATAGCACCATGTTTGATATATTTTTCCTTCTTTTTTATTGGATTAAATTTGACTCCGTGCTTTCCCCTTCCTTTTCTGCTGCAATTTGTGCTCCCCCACTGCTAGCGTGTAGGGTTGATTTTGAGAATTTCAAAAACACCATATGTTGTTGTTATCATTAAGATAGTGTCACAGTAAGTGACCTTATCCTACCCCTAAATGGTTTGTTTCCACATCTTAAGTGTTTTGTCTTCCAAGTCATGAAAAATATCTATTTCTGAATCTTTCATAAACAAAGTGCAACTACGTGGAGAAATTATAAGACTTCCATCTACCAGTAACAAAAGAACAAGTGCCAGTTTATAGCAGAAATCATAGTTTCAATATATCTTTTAATTTTATTTTTAAAAATGAGGTTAAAGAAACACCTGTGTGCTGTGTGCCACTCTAAGTGTTTAAGACATTAGTCATTTAATCTTCAAGACAGACTTTAATTTCATGTCCTTATCTTTATAACAGATAGGTAAACCGAGGCACAGAGCAACCATGTAACATTTGAAGGTCCTGTAGCTATTAAAGAAAGTGTCATAGCTGGGTTGGGACAAGGCAAGCTTTCTCCGCAGTGTGTGTGTGTGTGTGTGTGTGTGTGTGTGTGTGTGCTTAACTCACTTCACCATTCATTCACACCTGTGTAATTATCAGGGGTGCTATGTTACATAAACACCTAATTTGGATTAGACACCCACCAACAAAGAAACCTTCCTGTGCAACCAAAAGTCAAACCTTGGAAGATACTCAGGCACTGAGATGATAAAATTAAATTAAATCCTACACCTCAACTCTGTTCTCTGCCTGTCTCAGTCACTTTCTTGTCCCTGAGACAAAACACCAAACACCCACAACTTCAGGGAAGAGAGGTTTATTTCGGCTCTCTTTTTCAGCCCATAGTTAGCAGGCTTCAGGGCAGATACTGCATGATAAAGGGGCCCAGGTAGAGAAAGCTTCTCATGTCATAACAACCAAGAGGCAGAGAGAGAAAGGAGGAGCCCGGGACAGCCATATACCCCTCTAGGTCATGCCCCCTTGACCTTCCTCCTCCCACCAGACCCACCTTCTAACAGTGCATTGAACTTTGTCAATGAATCTGCTGATACACGCAGTGCCTCTGGAATCCAACCACCTTCCAAAAACTCCCTTCTGAACACATGAGACTTTGGGGAGCCACTCTAGACCCAAACCATAGCAACGCTCCTGATTAGTTATGCTGTTTCTGTATTCTATTTTACACACCCAAACTAAACTGCTTTTCCTCTACCGAGGAATTTACATAATGAAAAGGAGATTGGAGAGAAAAGAAGGTATCTGAGCTTTGTTCAGTGGGCAGAACTCCAGATGTACTAGTGTAGGAATTTGTCATTTTTTTATCAAATGTTAATAAATAGAAATAAATTTTCAACAGCACAGACGAATGAAGGTTTCACTTCATCAAACAAATATAATATTCAACCCAAGAGAGGAAATATTTTATGGATAAGGAACAACACAGTCCTTCTTTGTAACCCTAATGACATATGGCTGTCTGTTGGCTAATACAGTACATCAAATATTGAACTGTGGCACTGTTTGCTTCAGGGGGAGATACAGATAAAGTTCAAGCTCAGTAGTCTTCTAGGGCTTCTTACTTTAGAATAATATCCTTGTCTTTATTAATCTAAGATAAGGTTAATGGTGTGTGAATATTAGTTGGCTGGAAATTACTGCTCCTGATATGGAAATATTTACACAGAGAATTTTTCATAAGAAAGTAGAAACAACCTCAGACAGAAATATTTCCAAAGAGAATTTTCATGAGAATGTAGACGTCAACAACTTGAGATGAAAATAAATCCAAAGAGAATTTTCATGAGAAAGTAGAAATAAACAACCTTATATTGAAGCATTTTGTTTTTGTTTTTGTTTTTGTTTTTGTTTTTCTCCGGTACCAGGAACCGAACTCACGACCTTGCGCTTGCCAGGCAGGCGCTTTGCCGCTGAGCTAAATCCCCAGCCCCTATTGAAGCATTTTGAAAGAGAATTTTCATGAGAAGTGAAGCAAACAATTTTTACTTTTGTATGACAATTATTTACTGATGAGTAACAGTGGCATCACATCATTTGGTAAAGGATTGTTTGCTGTTTCTTACAAGGCAAATCTATATTTCATTGGTTCAGAACATTTATTGCTAATAAACTTCAGTACATATTTTTCAAAAAAAGTATCAGAGGTTAGCAGTGAGTATAAGAAAAATCTTAAAGTTAAATAGTTTCAGTCATCTGAGAATAAAAGGAAACTACAGTTCCTGAGAAAGAAAGCTATGAACATTAAATTTTTACTGCTCAAAAAGAATTACATTTAAATAATTGCTCATTATTTTCCAGTGTTTATGACAAAGGATGCCGCTTAAAAAAATAGGATGTTTACCTTTTAAGTTGAAGACAAATATTACTGGAAAAAAATTCGGTTGTTTCCCTACCCTGAAAATTATTAGTGCATTCATTTCAAAGACGACTGAACATTTGAAGGTTGTAATACACTTCTTTGTTGTGTTTGACATTTCCTTTTACGTAACTCCGCTGTTAAACTGAAAATCAGATCACACTGGCATATTCTTGTTTGGCTCATCTTTACTGACTTGATTTCTTGATGAAGATAACAAACATTTGTGGTGGTTTCTAAGCTTTGAAGCTTAGAGAATTCTTTTACATTGATTACCACATTTTATCTTCAAAATTATTCGCTGATTGTGATAGGACTGAGGAGTGGTAGAATTCTTGCTATAGTGAGGAAAAGATCAAGGATCAGGTAAATTTGGTGATAAGCTCATCGGCAACAGATAGGAGAAGCCAAGTTCTAGGCTTCAGCCAGCAGTGTTCATCTTTCACTCTATCCATGTACCTTAGCGGTTTCTTTCCTCTTCTACCTCTGCAGTAGAGAAGTCCTGCAGCAGCATACATTTTTGAATCAAATTGACCTGGGTATTAAGCTAGGCCCTGCTAATTACCAGCTATGTGATTTAAGTTAGTGGTTTTCTTTTCTTTCTTTCTTTCTTTCTTTCTTTCTTTCTTTCTTTCTTTCTTTCTTTTTTTTTTTGGTCCTTTTGAGACAGTGTCTCGCAATGTAGTTCAGGCTGAACTTGAGCTCACTTTGTAACTCAGGCTGGTCACGAACGTGCAACGATCCTCCTGCCTCAGCCTCCTGAGTGCTGGGATTACATGTGTGTGCCACCATGCCTGGCTATAAGTTAGTGGTTTTCAATGTATGATCTGGGCTAGAAGCATATCTCCCAGTGCCTTGTAAGAAATGCACTCTTAATCTCCATACTAGTGGATCAGCCATTCTGTGGGTGGATATCAGCACTTCTATGTATAATAATTCCTCCAGGTGAGTGTGATATGCGTTTGAGTTTCAAAACCAATGGTGTAGGGGAAGATACTTCACCACTGTGGAACTTTGGCTTTCTTTGTAAATTAGATGAGTGGTGGCTCCAAGGATTGGGATGATGAAAATAAAGCAACACTTAGCGGGTATTTTAGAAATGGTAGCGGCCTCTGGGGATTGAAATTTACTGCAAGGTTTAATTCAAAATCATTCCTAACCTTTGATGGTCTACAGGAAGCACAGCAAATTATCACTTTTCTTGCATGTGGGACTATTTCTGAGTCGAAGAGTGGGCTAGTCCTAACTTGTGGGTAACTGACGGGTGCACCAGCTATATTTGAAGTAATTAGCAGCTGCTGTTGGGGAAGCAGAGGACCAATGAAAGCAAGTGATTTCTTTTTTCTACCTAGGAAGTTTTGGAGGAAAAAAAAAAAGGAGTGGGCATGATACATAACCTATTTCTGTGCCACTACTATCTTATTTACTATCTATGTGATTCTGACAATTGTTTCAAAACAGCTTTAACAAATGCTTAATTTTAGTCCCATGACTTTAAATGTATATATCTAAATGTATCTCAGTAACTAAAAAAGACCTTAACACATCTGTAAACTCCACTTAAAAACCTCAATGGCATTTTTTCAGCCTTTTTCTTACCAAGGCATATAAATGTTCACTCTCTCTCTCTCTCTCTTTATTTTTTTTTAATCTTAAAGAGAATAATAAGTGAGGAAAACAAGAATAATAGCAACATACCAGCATCACAAACATAAACAAAACAAAGCAAGAGTATTAAAAGTGATACAGGGTTTCAAGACAAATGATAGGAATTAACAGTGGTTGTTATATTACACATTGTTATCTTCAATTACATTGCTCAGATTACCAGATGTAAGAATGGAAGATTGTTCAAACCATTAAAGAGAATAAAAAAAAATATTAGATAAAACATTAGAGATAATACAGAGTTTCACTAGATAAGATCTCTTGTCCTCCCTTCTCATCCTGTAAGGAGCTGCAGATTAGATCATGTTGCTAGATAGAGTGTAAAGGTATAAACAAGCAAACCAAAGCAATTTTTCCTCTGATGTTTTTTTCTTTGTCTTCTTCCTGTGCCTTCAAAGGCTTTAAGGCAGAGAACAGCTATTAAATACGAACTGTGCACCGTGTACTGTGCTGTGTGCCCTGGGCCGCCCTTCTCTCACCTGTGAGGCTCTATTTATGGGAATTTTCTATAACAGAAATGGGGAGAGCCTAAGGTACATCACCTGGCCGCCGAAGTTTTGTCCTTAGATTGAATTAAAAATATTTATTATTAAGAGTAATATATTGAGAGTATGCATCTTGTACACTTTACATACTAGTTTTAACAACTAGCAGAGTAGTGTGCGTGCTTTTGTTTACCTCTGAGTGTGCCCTGGTCTGTGAGGTGGGAAGAGAAACAACATCCATCCCCTGTCTCCCAGTATTTAAAAAGTTATTTGTTTTAATAGTTCCCTAAAGTGGGATTCCTGACTTAAGAAATACAGTGAGGAAAAACAGCACACTAAGTTCCTAAAATGTAAAACTACCTGAAACAACAGGGTTCCATACGTGTGGTATCCTACAACCCCAGGGCATGCTGTTAAATGAGCTAAGATCCCCAGGAAGGAGGGAAAATATTTAGACATAAACTAGTCTCAAAACTGCTTGTAACATTTTTGAGTTTGTTTTTCAAATCTATGTGTAGATAAAAAGATTCAAAGCTAGTTACTCCAGTATTTACAGGGAATGCTCAGCCGTGACTAAGTATGCTTAGAAACTTAATTTACACCACACTCAAGAAAAAGGCAGAAGGTGATAGTGCTAACACTTGACAATCACTGAAATAACTATTGGCATCACCCTAGGGCCTACCCTAAATTCTGCAGGGGCACTTTAAGGTCAGAGAGCTTGACAAAGGAACTGGTACAATCCGCTTCTGCCCGTCCTCAGCTGTCTTACTGCACCTGAAGAATGTTGTTCGGTCATTTGCTGGAACATTTATTTTTTAGACTCTACTTCAGATTTAATCACTTACTTATCTTCCTGCCAAAATATTTGTGCTGGTAAAATAGGATGACTGATCCGGGCAGAACCTGGTGTTTCTGCTTCTGTCCAAAGGGTAGTAGGAGAAAGGTCAATGGCAGTGATTTTATAGCTGTTTGAGGTAATTGTTCTGGGATTTTTGTTTTTCCTTTAAAGAAAATTCTGCAGGCTTGAATGCTCCGAGATAAGGAGAAAAGTCTACCTGAAAACATTGTTTAGCATCTCATAAACGTTCAGCACCGAAAACAGATCATCCTTGTTACACATTGGCTGGCTAAAACTGCACACATTCTTTGGGTAATTGAGGTCAAAGAAACCACTAGACTTTGTTTTCCTATTACTTTTCTTTCCTGCCTGAGTTATGTACCTCATTCAGCACATGGTCTCACTTACAGATGTGAGGTCGGTTTGCCGGGTACATTTAGGAAGTTCCTATGATAGCCATTGTTTTGAATTTCCAGCTGCATTGCTTTTCTTTAATATTTTATGATTTATCTACCCAGGTGGGTATAGATATATTAACTATTGCATACTTTGCCTACATGTGTTAGAGCACATGCAGTGCTGAAGTATCTTCCATTACGCTCAGCTCAACTGGTAGAATATTTCACACTGCTCAGAAGTATTCTTGAGGGAACAAGTGGCTGTTTTAGAAATTCAAAATCCTTAGGCAACCAGGCAGAAAGTTTTTCCTGTTCGGGCTCAACTAAATATTTTGACCTTGGGGCTGGGGATTTAGCTCAGCGGCAAAAAGCGCCTGCCTGGCAAGCGCGAGGTCGTGAGTTCGATTCCTGGTACCGGAGAAAAACCAAAAAAAAAAAAAAAAAAAAAAAAAAAAAAAAAAAATATTTTGACCTTCTTTGCCATCACTTCTCTTGCGTGACTACCTTCTCACTTTATAAAAATCCCTGTTCTTTTCTCCCATGTGCATAATGGGAATCCTCGTCCTTATCCAGGAGACATTCATGTAAGCAAGTTCTTCAATGTTATAACCAAATGTGCCTTTTACCTGACTTCTTTCCAGATGAAGGAAGTGAACATGCAGTGTTCTTTCCTTAGTATTTCCTTCTACTCCTACTCATTGCACTATCATCTGTGCCCTCTCCCACCCACTCAGTGTTAGTGGAAATATTAAACATTAAATAAAACAATTCAAACGATAAGGCAACTTCCTGTTTCATATCTTGGCTTCTAAATACCCTACTAATTTCTTCTGAGCTAGGATTATGTGTTACCATTTATAACTTTGCTAAAACCCAATTACCCCCCTTGAAAATATTAGGCAGGGAAAATCTATGAAATGCCATTCATTTGGGGCTGACTTGAAAAGGAAGTTTAGTTTTAGAAGTAAAATATAGATTTGTTCATTAATAGGATATGCTACAAAGAAGTCAAACATATGCAGCATTTATTGTGAGACCTCCTTTTCAACACTCCCCCTGCCTTCCAATACATGCACACACACACACACAGGACTTTTTCTGAAGCTTCTATATCACCTATTCTATTGGTTGCAAAGTCTAACTCTCTGTAAGCCTTCAACATCTTGTTATTGCCCAGGGAAAGATTTATTAGACATCTGGAGGCTGCTAGACTTGATTTAAGCCTGTACACTGGAATTATCCTGATCTCATTGTCCATCAAGAGCCAACCCTGCCTTATTTAGCCTTTTCTAATATTTACAGTTGGGTTGAGCGTTTTGGCTACATTAATCTATAAGAATGAATACTAATGTGTCAAGTACTATGGCAGCTGGGCTGAGAGTGAGAACTTTGGGTGGGTGAGAGGGTTGGGTACTTGCATTGCTTAAGCTGACCCTCATTTCATAGGTCAGGAAAACAAATGTGACACACTGTAAAAAAGCCTGAAATTTGTTCTTCATTACAAAAACAGATTCCTAAAATACCTATTTGAAGTATACTGGGATGAGCCATAGCAAGCTGTGAATTTTTCTTTTCATTTTATCATTTTATGAGTCTAAGTTTTCACATGGGATCAAAGAAACATCTTTCAGGAACAGTTCATATGGAATTGTTTGATCAAGCTTGCACGCCTGTGTCTGGTTGTCTGTGTAACTACACTGAAGATAGTGGTGGGTAGGATAACAACCATTGTTGATTTCCTATCACCTTGTTTTTAAATTCACTATTATTTTTATTGTTTTGATGTTGTTTGGTTGATGCCTTTGTTTTCTTATTTTGTTTTTGATATTTTCTTATTAAAATTAAAAAAAAGAAAAAATATATATATATGTATATACAAGGGTAGCTGAGATAAATGTAATGCTGATGTCCATTGGCTTATTGAAAGGAAAAGTTAATTCTTAAATTTTCTTTCTTTTCTCTTGACCAATTTTGCATGCTGATCATTAGAACAACTAATTTGAAGACAACAATGTGCAATATAACAACCATTGCTGAATTCATACCGTCATGTTTGATGAAGCTCTGTATTATTTCTAATTTTTTTAATGACTTATTATTGTCTTTAATTGTTTGATCAGTCCTGCATTCTTACATCTGGTAATCTGAGCAACTTTGTTGAGGATAACAATATGTAATATAACAAGCATTGTTAATTCCTATCATCTTGTTTTGAAATCCTGTACTGTTTACATTGTTTTGTTTTTGTCTTCATTGTTATTTTGTTATTTTTTTCTCTTTAAATTAAAAAAAGAAACATCTTTCAGATGTGTGCCTGCTATCTTTACCCTATGTATTCTGACAGACTATATATTCAGACGTGTCCTCCAGGAAGTATGCACCTAGGGATTTTAGAGACTACGGGGTTTCAATGAGCAACATTTTAAATTTTCTGTGACTTCAGTAAATGGTATATGGCAATTTAAGAGTAAATTCAAGGCATATAAGGGCATTTCTGGAAAACAAACCAAGAGCATAGCTTATGTCATCAGGCAGTCGGTTTTAACTGTTGGAAATACTTGAAATACTAGTCTACTATATTAGTTAAAATTTCCATAGAAACAAAACCAAAGTGATGGATTTACAGACAGGCAGATAGATAGCTAGGAGATATTATTTATTAGGAATTGGATTACACAGTTATGGAAGTCAGAAATCCCATAATGTGCTACATGTAGCTAGAGAAACAGGAAAGCCAGTGCTGTAATTCCATCTGTTCCCAAGGACTTGAGAACCAGGGATGCCATTGATATAACTTTCAGGCCATGTGTAAAGACTGGAGAGACTGGAACTCTGATGACGGAAGATAGAATAGGGTAATTTTTCTTTGCTCCTTTTTTTTTTTTTTTTTTTTTTTTCAGTGTCTGAACCCTCAGCCCATTTTATGGTGCCCACTCAGATTATGAAGGTGATCCTCCTTACTCAGTCTACTGATGCAAATGCTAATCTCCTCTAGAAGCAACCTCACACATGTACCCAGAAATAATTTTACTAGCTGAGAGTCCATTAGCATAGTCAAGCTGTCACAGAAATTAACTATCACATTCACCAACTTCCAAAAATTGAAAAGTAGTAAAAAAGAAAGAAAGAGAGGAAAGAAAATCAAAGTGATGTAAAATAACCTTTGAATTCCAATTATTGTTGTTAAATTAGTTTCCTAAGGCTGCCTTACCAAAATACTGCAAACTGAGTGGTTTAAAACAACAAAAATTTATTTTCTGGCAGCCCAGGACACTGAAACTATGAATCTAGGTGTTGGTAGTGGGCCATGCTCCTCCTGGAGCCTCTAACGGACAATTTCCTTACCTCTCCTCCGATTGCTGGTGGCACTGGGCAGTTGTATTGTATTGTATTGTATTGTATTGTATTGTATTGTATTGTATTATATTGTATTGTATTACATTGCATTGCATTGTGTTGGTTTTCTTTGACATGCGACAGAAACAATCCAAACTCTGCCTTTATCTTCTCATGGCCTTCATTCTTTTTTGTATGTGTCTGTCTAGATTTTCTTCTTATAAGAATATTAGTGATGTTGAATTGGAGACCATCCTAAAGACTTCGTTTGCACTTGATTCCAATCTGCATACCCTACTTCCAATTAATGTCATACTCTTGTGCCCTAAAGAGTAGGACTTAACATCTTCTGGGGGGATCCAACTCTACCCAGAATAGTTGCTGAAGCAAAGAAATGAGAATCTCCATGTTCTCCTCAGACAAAAAAAGTGGAGAAGAAAGAGAAATGAAGGATAACTTTGCTTTTATTTTCTTATCAATTATTTTATTGTGCTTTTGTGGATGCTGTTGTAGTATATTGAGATAATGCTAGGGAAGATACTTACTTTTCTATAGACTGAATCATGCATCCTTTTGAGGAGGTATGGCAGACAGTTCTACAGCTTGCTATAACTAATGGATCTCGTTTAGGTGTCAGTAAGCCGCATTTGTATTGACAATAACCAAAGTGGAAGGGTACCTTCCATAAAGAGGAAAGGAAAGGCCAAATAAAAAGGAGAAGTAAAAGGAACAATTAACCACGGATTGGGGGAAAGGTAGGAGACATGGAGGATTCTGAGAAATAGTTCTAAACAAGGACAAAATGGAGATTTGGGTTTTGACGCAAGAGCTCATGACTCAGATTTTCTTCCCTAACTTCTCTTATGCCCCAGACAGACTTGTGTTCCTAAGCTTCCTCTATATTTTCCAGACTTTCCAGCCTAAAGAGAAATAACAATACTAACATTTGCATTTACTTAAGGCTTTGGAAAAAATCAAAATGAAAATAAAAGTACCCTTCAGGAAAAGTCTGCATGGAATAACTGACTCAATACTTTGGCCAGAGCTGTCTTTTGGTCTCTATTCTTATGGCAGCAATAGTAATATCTTCAGTCAGTTAATAGTGCAGGAGGCTGAAAGGTAGAAACTATCAATTGAACGTTTATATGACAGAAAATGTGAACACTATAGATTAGTCAGTGTTGCAGCTGTAAATTTGAGAACCTGTCAGAAGTTGCACCAAAATGGGCAGCTAATAATTAGTGAAAGTATATACTGTTTACACAGACAGCCCTCCAGGTTGTAAGGGTGGGGTGAAATAATTTGTCACTATCATCCGCTGTACCTATTTGTTAGTTAATGAGGCAGATAAGTATAGCTAGTAGAAAATGTGGATGAATGGTAAAATATATTTACCTAACTTTGGGGGGTCAAAACAAATTTGAGTTAGTAGATTTAGAAAGAATGTAATTAATCAAGCTATTAGCCCTCACAGGTTTAAAACAATTTTGGACAATACCATAGAGTCACACTTGAAAGTACATGCACTACAGGTAAGCCGGGTTTTAAAGACATGGGCCATCTGATTGGATACGGTTTACATTCCTACGACATGACCAAGACAGCTGTTCTTCAGCTCTGTATTACAGGGCTCTAGATTCTTTCCACAGAAATCCAGCATCATGAAGCACTTGTTGTATCATTTCTAAAGATCAGAATAATTAAATCAATTATAATTAAATCAATCAACCTTTAACATATTGATTAGTAGACCTTAAGATTTCTAAGCAAACTGAGCATCCTTGAAAAACATAAAAACCCAAATGTATTGTTTGACCCATCTTAACATGGAACCCTCTGAATAATTTAATTTTTTAATTCCAGATTTTATTCACAAATGATTTTACTTACACTTATTGGTGTGAAGGCTACAGATTAAAAAAGCATATTTGTGTAAAGTTCCTGTCCTGTACTTCATTCAGAGCTATATTTTGCTATTTCCCTCAAGAGATTGAATGTAGAAATGGATAATTGCCAGACTATATATGGTGAAAAGAAGGGGACATGAATTATTCAGCGAATAGCTACTGGATAGCGAGATAGTGAGAATGATAAGAATTCTGGACAACTGGAAAAATGATTGGAACTGGTTGAAACTTGGTTAAGAATTTCTGTGAGCTAACTCACTCAAATCTCATACCTTGGCAATTGTATTACTCACTCTTCTTTGTAGAACATTTCCACAGAGGTGGGACTGCTGTGACTCTCCTGTATATTCTAATTGAGGTGGTTGGGTTTTTTTCTAGGACTTCTCAGAAGTAATATGACATTCAGCTGTCCATAGTTCAATTTGGTTCTATTTCATTCAGAATTTGTTTTTGCCTTTATTAACTATGAATTGTATGACTCTCTGATACTAGATGGTATCAGTTCAAATTGTACCAATAGTATTTATTCATTGTGTGACTTTGGAATAGCATATTAAAATATTTAAGTCTTAATTTACTTTTTTTTGTTTTTTGGTATTGGGAATCAAACTCAGGAACTTGTGCTTACTGGGCATGCTCTTGTGGCACTGAGTTATATCCCTGGCCCTTTAATATGTTTACTTAAAAGTTGATACAGTGTAGCCAAGCATAGTGGCTCAGTCATGTAATCCCAGCACTCGGGAGGCTGAGGCAGGAAGATTGTTGTGAGTTCGAGACCAGCCTGGGCTACAAAGTGAGTTCAAGTCCAGCTTGAACTGCATATCCAGACCCTGTCTCAAAAAGACAACAACAAAAAAGTTGGTACACTCATTTGAGCATTTATCTTATAGAACTGCTTAAGAATTAAGACAGATAATGTCTGTAAAACAAACTTACTAAAGTTCTAATGTGATGCTTAAATGGGTGCTTTTATTTCCAAATGAAGTAGCTTTTGCACATTTGAGGGGCCACACAACATTCAGAAGGAAGATTTTGAAATGGCTGGAAGCAGTAATTTTCAGATTTTATTATGTACCAGATGAGCAGTACTAAAAGAAAATACATGGGGCTGGGGATTTAGCTCAGTGGCACAGTGCCTGCCTGGCAAGCGCAAGTTCATGAGTTCAATTCCCGGTACCGGAAAAAAATCAAACCAAAAAAGAAAAAAACAAGAAAATACATGTTTTAAGTGATGTGGAAAGTTGATGTACTGCCTTTCTAATTCAGGAGGTAGCAATATTTCATTACTCTGTGAATCAGACTTCTCAGAACTAGCATGAATTTCTACCAGACAATTAGGAATATTTTGACTTCAATGTTTTAGACGGTTGCTACTAATTGAGCAGATTATAACCAGAAACTGCTTCAAAGTTTTCAGATATAAACTTTACTTTTTGGAGTATAGATAAATCTGCACTTAAAATATTGCTTAAGCTATAAATGTACATCACCCAGCCAACCAAGGAGGTAGTACGTTCAAACTGTTTTCTGTTCTCTTTTGAACTCCATTTTAATTAAATCCTTTCACGTGGTGAAATGTTCAGTTTGCAAAAACGATGTGCACACGTTTAACTTCTGAACCCCACAAAGGAAAAAGTTCTGGTCATTTTATGTGCATTTTTTCAATGTGATCACAAATACAGAGTTAGCTGTGTAATTCCAAGTGAGACATGATCTCACTGGAGGTTTGTTCCTTGACTAAATTTCGGAGTTCTCCACAAAGGACAAGAACGATCACATTGTCTCTGTGCCCTTGTCTCCTTCCTGATGTCAGAGATTTTTACCCGGAGGTCCCTACCAACATTTTTTGGAACAAATACTTTGTGAGAATTTCATTGGTTTTTGTCCCAAAGGCCATTTAGTGGTCAAACTGGAAACCAAGAATGGAATAAGTTACCTTATTAAGTTTTTTTTTTTTTTTTAAATCAAAAGTGTTTATTGTGTCTGCTGGGTTTCAGTAGAAATGAGAGGGGCAGATCCTGATGCAGGAAGCATCACCTGAAGCAATTTTTCAAAGTACACTTACTCCACCAGATCCTTAAGGAAACACTACGAAGAACAGGCCCTCCGTACAGCCACATAGGACGCATTTTTCAACATCCTTCACCATGACTATTTCGAATACTTTCCATTCCCCTTTAAGTCTCTACGCCTGCGTCCTCTGCTCACTGCGTATTTCTACGTAACAGGAAAATAATTTCGCAAACTTCTTGCCGCTCGGTCTGGAGACTTACCTGCATCCGTCCCGTTCTTTCCTCGGAATTGTCCTTGACGCCTTCCCATCTTCCTCTCAGCTCTCCTGCCTCCTTTCCCTTCCAGCTTTCCTTCAAGATGGATTTCTGATAGTTGTGCTGTTTCCCAAGTAGCTCTTAAACCCGTTCTCTTTTTGCTCTTCCTCAAGGTCAAGCAACACACTGCTGACAGCTCTCCCTATCTCCCACCTGGCCAGTTCATTCTCAGCACCAGAAACACACACTTCAGGGCTCTACTGAAGTACTTTAAGTTCATGCCAATCACACGGTGGCTCACCCCCTGAGCAGAGCCTTTTCGTGTTCCCTTAGAATAACATTAAGTCTTCATGACGATATAGCAGGGACTGCTCGCCGCCCCAGCCCTGTCTCATAATTCTCTTCATCTCAGATTCTCAGATGAGCCAAAGGAATATTTTTTTTTCTAACTTTTGCTACTACCTCCTGTTCAGTACTAACTCAGTTTATCTCCATCAGTTTGCTTCAGGATAAATAGAGTAACGGCATAAACTGCACCATTGGGTAATGTGACTCAACCAGTAACGACCGAAGAACGGATTCACTGGAGAGCAAAAACAAACATATCTCTGCCTTTTAAGAAGTGAAGAGCCTACCCAAAAGTGGAAAACGCTAACCATGAAAATAAGCTTAGTCACCGGTAGACTTTTAAGTTAAATATTTATCGTTTCCTTAATTCAGAAAGACTTAGGTGCTTACTGAATTATAGGAAAACATTTTAAGACTCTAAGATAAATCATTTTTCTGTATCCCTTTTAACATGATAGCTTCTTGCTATTAAATCCAGTTCTGGTTAAGTCCAGATTCTTTCCCTGCCATTCATTTAAAAGGCTTCAATTATTGCTCAGTGGTACAAAAACTGCTTTGAGGTATATATGATTTACTGAGAATGCACACTGGTACCCTGATTTTGCTCAATTTCACTTTTAGTACTGAGACCAAAGGGCATGTTTTTCTGGCCCCAAAATTAGCAATTAAAGGCTCTCTATCTTTGTGTGCTTCTCTCATTCATAGTAGCTTTGAAGTAGAGTTTTGAGTGCGATCTTGATTGATTCTGGGTAGTTCAAGCAACACATTGATAATAATAAATTAAGGTATATTATATCTGGAGGAGAAAACAGTACATTGAGCAAATTCTGATACGTGATTGGTTATATAGTGTGGTGTAGTTCACAAAAGCCAACTGTATACATGTCTTACCAAAGTTTCATCCTGAGCCCTCATTGCAGTAACTTGAGATACTAGTGATAGGAACATTTATGCCGCAGAAATTAGAAACTCTACAAATCAGTCCTTTGGTCATTCTAAGAGAGCCTGTTAAAATTTACCAGCACTCCACTCCTTATAAATACATCCACCTTGCTGGGCGTGGTGGCACATGCCTGTAATCCCAGCACTTGAGAGGCTGAGGTAGGAGGATCGCTATGAGTTCGAGGCCAGCCTGGGCTACAAAGTGAGCTCAAGGCCAGCCTGAACTGCACAGAGAGACCCAGTCTCAAAAAAAAAAAGACAAAAAAAAAAAATACCTCCACTTTCTGTTCAGCAGTCCTGGTTGATACCTGTTATCCGGTCTACTCAGGATGGTAACATCTGTCCCTATGGTTTTCATCATTCACATAGCTGATTAAGTAATGGGTATTAGGAATACGAGAAGACTGGAAATTTTTCACAGGAAAAAGTGAAGACAGCATTAGAGGGTAAGAAGTGAGTACGAGATCCTTATCTTTATTTATCTGAAGGGCCGACAGCTGGAAGTAGTACAAGACTTGTTTTGCAGACCTTCTGGGGACAGTATCAGGACAGGAAAGTCTTAGGAAGCCCACAGGGAGACACATTTTTATCTGAGTTTAGGAAGGACTTCCTCTTCGGTAATGTGGAGTCATCATAGGACAGGAGCAGAATACACAGGGAAATGATCCATGAAAACGATCAAACAGAGATTGAGTCACTCTGAGAGGGTATTCTAAAGGGACTCTAAAAATGTATTCTGCTTATATTTCTGATGATGTCTGCTATGAGCTGAGTCTTCTCACACGGTTACTCAACTCCGTCATCTTGTCAATTCCCAGAGGGTGTTCACTTGCTAATGTGTATGGTGGGGAGGAGAAGGAAAGAGTCACCAAAAGAGAAATGATTCACTCAAATTCAGAAAAAAGAAATCTAAACAGAAATTCTTTTACGCTCCTTCACTATTAAATCTAATTTTGGAGAAAGTAAATGTTAATCAACTCTCTCCAGATTTCAGATTTTGATATGTATTAGGATAATCTACTTCACCTGAGCACAGTTTTGCTGAGAGGGGACAACCTCAGGAAGTTTCAAGTAACTTTAAAAATCTAAGTAGCGCGAGAAACTTTCAGGGGGAACACGCTGTTTACTAGTGCAGACTTCAAACACTTCCTCCATATCCTATGGTGGTCAGGCAGATAGAATAACAGGAAGCCAGCAAATCTCAAGAATGAATGGCATTTGTGGAGTATGCTACTGTAGGTCTAGCTGACAGCACAGGGGGTGAGGCTGAGACAGAACAATTTAACTGTTTTTGTTTTTTGGGTTTTTTGTTTGTTTGTTTGTTTTGAACAAGGTTCTCCCTCGTTCAAGCTAGTATTGAGCTCACTAAGTAACCCAGGCTGGTCTTGAACTTTTGGTGATCTTCCAACCTCCAGAGTATGGGGATTGGTGGCATGCACCACTATGCCTGGTTTATAGTGGATTTTTGTTTGTTTGTTAAGACAGGGTATGTAGTTCTTGCTATGTAGCTCAGGCTGACCTTGAACTCATTATGCGGTCCAGGCTGGCCTCAAACTCCCAAAAATAATCCTCCTGCCTCAGCCTCCCTAGTGCTGGAATTACAGCACTTTTCGAGGCTGAGGCAAGAGGATTGTTGCAAGTTCGAGACCAGCCTGGGCTATAAAATGAGTTCAAGGCCAGCCTGAACTGCAAGCAAGACCCTTCTCAAAAAGACCAAAAGAAAGAAAATAGAACCAAAAGTTGTCACATAACAATTTTAAAGTGAGCCACAAAAACCTAGTGCTTGCTTTACTCCCTCTATGGAAATGTGCTTCTATTCTACTTGTTTACTTTAAAATCTAGATTCTACTTAACGTACATTCTCATAAGATTTGCCACAGAACTCTAGTAAAGTCAATAACATAATTGTTGTTTTCTTTGGTGCACATTTTACACATATATGTTCCTTAAGGAATATATTTTATTGCATTTTATGAAAGAAATGACATTTATACATTTTGTGGATCCATATTCTCTTACACATTACACTCTCCAAAAATTGAATTCACTGATCTGGTTCTTTGAGTCTACAATGATACTTCCCAACCTAGGATAATTTTACTTCTCAGAAGACTTTGGATATGTTTCATCATGTTTCTGGCTGTCAAAACAGGAGAACTTGGGTTATACTGGGATCCAGTGGGATGGGTTTAGGGATACTAATAAACATCTTATAAGCACAAAACATCTTCACCTGACAGAAAAAAGTCTGGTGCAAAACATGAAAGTTAAGAAACTCATGCCTGAAATATTCTGTGCCTTTAAAATTACTCTGCTGGGGCTGGGGATTTAGCTCAGCGGCAAAGCGGCTGCCTGGCAAGTGCAAGGTCCTGAGTTCGGTTCCCGGTACTGGAGAAAAACCAAAAAAAAAACCAAAAAAAAAAAAAAATAATAAAATAAAATAAAATGAAATTACTCTGCTAAGGGTAATGTAGGTACCTTGTCAGTAATGCTAGAAAAGCTATCTAGAAAAGTGGCAGTGCATACCTACAATTCTAACAATCAAGAAGAGGCATCTGAGACAGAAGAATTGCTTTTTTCTCAAGGTTGGCCAAGAAAGTGTAGTGAGACTCCTTCTCAAAAAACAAAGAAAAGAAAAGCTTATAGAGGGGCTGGGGATTTAGCTCAGCGGCAAAGCGCCTGCCTGGCAAGCGCAAGGTTGTGAGTTCGGTTCCCGGTACCAGAGAAAAACCAAAAAAAAAACCAAAAAAAAAAAAAAAAAAAAAAAAAAAAAAAAAAAAAAAGAAAAGCTTATAGAAATACTATATATAAATATGATAAATAAAAATACCTATTATTCATTAAATATATATATTCCAACTTCTCTTGTGGTTTACAAAGGATTTAAATCTATAATCTAGTCCTAATATCAATATATTTCTGAAGGTATATGATTATAATCAAAGACCTCTTTAGTGCTCTATTATTTCCTACACATTTTTCTCAAGAGATGGATACCAAGTATCAACTGTATATATCTGGCAATATTCTAGAAGAGCAAATAGTTTAAGAATAGTTCACAATTAAGATTTGGATTCATGGTAGGATTATTTTAATTCACGCTTGCTGAGAAGTCGTAGGATTTATGTTTTCTGTAGTTTAGGTTGTTTTATACATTATAAAAGCAAACAGTCTGTTTATGGAGAAACTAGACAAAGTCTTTTGCATAGTAAAGGAAAAAAGATAGAAGCAGAAAGAAATGATTGAATTACTTTTTTTTACACAATTATTTGAAATCAGTGTTCACTACCATCACATGCACAAAGAGAATCAGTGGCTGCTTCTGTAGTAGCATTCCCTCCCCTCCCCAGAGTTTTGTGATGGAACCATGATATTAAAAATGATGCCTTTTTCATATTTACCAAAAGTAATCATTTTAATAGACATAACTCAGAGACATAATTGCAACACATCTACTTAATTTTTAAAATGTGGCAACATTTTATGTGACAGAGTTATAATATCTCTCACATTAAATCAAACAAACAAAAGAAAAAATGCATATGTATACACAAGGATAGCTGGGATAGGTTATTGCTGATGTCTGCTCATTTATTAAAAGGAACAACTAATGCTTGAAATTATTTTTTCTTGGGCAATTTTGCTTGCTTGTATCTGGTAATCAGAATGACTGATTTGAAGACAACGGTGTACAATATAGCAGCCATTGTTGAATTCCTACCATCTTGTATGGTGAAACTCTGTAATGTTTCTAATGTTTTCTTTTTATTACTTGTTATTGTCTTTGATTGTTTGATCAATCTTGCATGCTTACATCTGGTGGACTGAGCAACTTTGTTGAAGATAACAATATGTAGGGTAGCAACCACTGTTAATTCCTATCATTTTGTTTTGAGGTCCTGTTTCATTTTTTTTTTCTTGTTGTGTTGTTTTGCATTTGTCTTCATTGTTGTCATTTTGTTATTTTTTCTCTCAAAAATAGAAAAAGAAAATTTTGGAAAAAACAAACAAACAACCCAATCCCTTCCCTGGATTCCCAGATCCTTTCTTGTACCTCACCGTTTCCATGTGGCAGCAGAACTCCCTGAAAGTTTGATGCATGTTGTCTATATTTATTCTTACACTGTTACCAATTTTGTTAATCCAGCTAGGCATTTGTTACCAAAATTGTGTTGTGACATTTTTCCTCAAGATCACCAGTGAGATACTATTGTCAAATTAGATTTCAATTCTTCTTAGTTTTCACTTTGACCTAGCACTAAGATATAACATTAACAATCACTCCTTTTTTTTTTAACACTTTCTTCTTCTTCTGTCACATCTCATGTTTTGTTTTGTTTTTTATCTTCAAGCAATTCTCCATCTTCATCTCCTGTTCCTGATCCTTCTCATTTCCCCAACCACAAATTGAGTTGTCCCAGGCCATAGTTGCTGGAACACTTCCTTTTTCTTTTCTTTTTTTTTATTTCAAAGGCTAAAAAATCTAACAAACAACAATGAAGACAAAATCAAAACTAAACAAAAATGATACATGACCTCAAAACAACATGATAAGAATTAACAGTGGTTGCTACAATACATAGTGTTATCAGCAATACACCTATCCCATCTATCCTTATATCTGCATACAAATTTTGTTTTTCATTTTCAAAGAGAAATGGCAAATAACAAAAAAAGCCAAAATAACAAAAACAAATACATGAACAATACAGCATAGTGAACAATAAAAGTGATACAGAATTTCAAAGCAAGGTGATAGGATATTAACAATGGTTGTTATATTACATAGTGTTATCTTCAAAATGGTTGCACAGATAACCAGATATAGGCATGCAAGATTGATCAAATGATTACACATTACACAGTTCCTTTCCATAAACCAACAGATATGAGTAGTATAATTATCCTAGTTATGCTGTGTGTACATATGGAGCCCTTCTTTTTTCTAACCACTCTGACTTCTTGTGTGGACTCATCAATGCCCACAGTATTAACACCATGGATGTACTGATATCGCCCGTCTCACGCCTCCATTCTTGATGTCTCCCCTGAATTCCAGAGGGATATATCTCCTACCCACTATCTTCATTTGGTTGTCAGAGAATGTATCAAATTTACCACAATAAAAATAAACTATTGGGTTAACTACTTCTAAACTTCATTCAATTCCATTATCTCAGTACAAAGCACCCAGTCTCCCACAAATGTCAAGAGTTGCATGACTAGTTCATTCTATGGTATAAGACTTCCTAATGATGTAAAGTGCTCACTGAACAAGAAATTTATTCCCTCTTTTGCCAAACTTGGAGAAAGCAAACAAACAAGCTGCCACACAAACCTGAGTCCTTAAAGAAGAGCTAAATCTTGTTCTGAAGATCACAACTGAGGTTATCACACATTTCTTTGGAACTTAAATGAAATAATGTTGAGCAAGAAGCTATTTATCTTAGATAGAGGACTGCATAGTCAGACAGGGTGTGTGTTTGCACAGAAAAAAGTATTCACTGCGACAAATAATGGAGCATGGACCTTTAAGAAGTTCATACTTGGATAAACTTGTACAAACCTTGGAAGCATTAGTAAGAGAAGATCCAACCTCCCTGCTTAATGAAATTAAGGGGTGATTGGGGGCCTCGGTGTGATTTGGGGAGGTTATAGCCACTGAAGAAGATCACAGAGGTGTGACCGAATGACAGAAACACAAATGAGGTCAGGAAAACGGTATTTTGCTTTGATTCTCGTTTCTTTCAGCCACCATTGGCAAGACTATCCACTATGAGTAGGCATGGGAACCAGTAAAAGAAAGTGTCCATTCACTAGAGCGAAGCAGAGAATTCAGCAGAGTATTGTCTGTGGTGAATGTGTCCGGAAAGGCAAAGGGTAAGATTCTGCTGTGAGGTTTCTCATCTCCATGGTGGTAGGTGCTGACAGCTTCAGGGAGTGCACTGAACTGGCAAAAAGAAAAGAACCCTGAGATGTCTACACTTCTGTGCTCTTATGGGATGAAAGGGACACTAGGTTTGGACTTGAACTTCATTAGCTGCAACTAAGGTAAGGCTGTGTAGCGTTTACAATGAGATGCAACCCTGTAAGTGTTTGCGTGCTCTCTTGATTTCATTCTTTTGTGTGTATGCTGCTTACAGCTACCTTTGCCGTGCTTCCATCAGCTCAGCAGTTGTGCTTTATTCTTGTTTGGTCTATGACTGGGGCTGGTCTTTCTTTCCCTCAGATTATTTTTGGGGAGTGCTGAACCAAACAGATTAAGAATGACAGTGCCATTTATAGATGTGGTAAGGGAAGTAACATTCACAGAAAGAGACGGAGAGGATGATGACTTGGGCAGCTGAACATGACTTGTTGACGTGGGACAGTAGGGAAGAGGTGAATCTTTAATTTCCTGTGGAAACGGTCATTCATGACACTGTCTCGGATGTCTTTGTCACTCTTCCACTGTCTCAGCATGACAACAGAAACACATTAAGAATTTGAGACTGTGTGAGGAAATATGCTGCTATCAATTTGGAATTAATTCCATCCTCACAAATAAAAACACAGAGAGCGACACTACAAATAACCTTATGAAAACAACTGTTGAAAGGTAACTTTAATAAGTAACTAGCTCTTTGGGCGTAGATGTCTCATTAGGCATAAAAGTACTAGGCTTTCTAACTCTTAATGTCTTCCTTCTGTTCATTGTTTTCATTTCAATTCGTAATCTTGACTGTTGCTATGGAGTGAATAACACCTGCTCCAATACTCCATGCCTGCAGGGTTCCACTTCGCCAGGAGAAATGGCACAGATTGAAAAAATTCATCCTGTCTAAACGGAAATTCTAAGACTATAATAGATGCATGACCAAGGTTTAACCATAAATGTTATTTTATGGAAAACAGTAGTATTTTCCTTTTAAAAGCCTTGGAATAGTCCTGAGAATCTAGGGATGTGAAGGCCAATATCCCGAAAGCTTCAGAAAGCTTGCAGTGCAGAAGGTACAACTCACACTGCCTGCTCATTAGCAGCATGATCTTCCTGAGTTACGTAGCTTCTCTGCCTCCTTTACAACAGCTTTGAATAGTCTATCTTGTAGAGATTATTTAATCTCTTTTGATATGGTACCTGGCACATAGGGAGCGCAAGCTAAGTGGAGACACAATTTTTATTAGCTGTTTTAGAAAGGAAGAAATTCTGATAGAGGAAGTGAAAGTAGTTTAATAGCTAAACCCAAAGTGACATCTCTAATGGCTAAATTCCAAGGAGCACAGCTTTTGTGCAGAGGTTTTGAAAGAAAATGCAAGCCAATTGCAATTTTGTAATGAGGAAAGTGGAATAAAGTTGCAATATCAAAGTTGTAGTTCAGGTGACTTATAGCATCCCTGATCAGCTGCTCTCATGGTTTTCTGACCAGGAATGTGTAACTACGAGCTTTTAGATATTGGTATTACAACCCTGGTCTCACCCGTCAGTTGAACCCAGTCTCTGTGGATCGGTGAGGAAAGTATGCTGGGATGGGCTGGCACGAGGGACCAAGGGTCAAGAAGGCTTAGGGCCAGGGACATTCTATTTTGTTTATATGGTGTAATAAAGACAAAACATTTCACGTTTTCATTTTTTAGATACAGCTCCATCAAAACATTTGCTTTTAGATGGTCTTTCCCAATAGCCACATCTGCACTGTCATCATGGTTGCTTATACCAGTCAAAGAAGAAATTGCTGTGTGAGTAGTTAAGCTTTAGGCATAAGTTACACACATTCAAGGGCCACTGATTATTTTATGACACTACAGGATTTATCTCGCATACTTATCCTCTTTGAAGGGATAAGGAAGAAAGGAGCCAAATAACTAAATCTGAGTTCATGGAGGGAAATGGCAGAGATGAGATGCAAAGAGAATCAGTCTGACTTCAAATATCAACTCTAACTTTGGAAGAGAAAAGCATTATGTTGTTGACGTAATAATAAATAATATATCTGGAGTAACAAGTTGTGATAAAAGCATGTTAAGATGGGTAGAAGATATACATCTTCAAAACATGAATTTAATCTGCCTTTAAGAGGCAATACCTCCAACAGCATGTTGGGTGAGGATACCCTGGAATCCAAGGGTTCCTGAAGCAGAATCATCTGATGCCTTTGCAAGTTTCCCGGTGTCATTTCCCTGAGCTTTCCTTAATGGTGACTCAGAAAATTTATATCCAGCCTGAGATGTTTGTTTTGGTTGTTTTTTAAAATTTGACCTATGCTCGTGATGGCACAAGGAACATGAAAATTAGTTATCTAAAATAAAAAAAAAATCACTGGACTGAGAAAAGTTCCACAAAGTACTGAAACGTGAGATAGGAAAGTCTGTCCTGTTGGCATGAAAAATACTACTGATATTTTTTTTTTTCACTAGAAAATTCAAGTATTTTACCTTTAAGGAGAAGTTGAGGTCTTTCTGATATTGCTTATTTTGAATCCATTTGGGCAGATTTTTACCATTGTCAATTGCACAACATTGGAGTAAATGCTATGTACAAGTTAATGACAAAGTAAGTTCTTACAAGGTCTTAGTGTTAAAAGATAGCTACAGAATTACCTGGTTTAATCTCCTAACTAATTCAGGAAATACTTCTGTAAACTGATTTTCCAATTCTGGGTAAGTCATCTCAATCTTCAAAAGGCTGTTTCCATTTTTAGCAAAACTAATAGTAAAAGTATTCTTTTTGATACAGACTTCAGCCTGCATCTCCTCAAATTCTCTAAGCAAATCCTAGCCTACCCTTTGTGATAGGGTAGTGTCGCATTTCTACTGAATGAATGGTTCTGCACATCTACACGGAAAAGTACCAAGAGTCAAGTCATGTCCTAATTATTCCAGGTCATGTAGATCACACAATACAGGGAACGTAGTTGGTCCTCAGTAAAGGTTTTGAATGCACAAGGGTATATCTCAAGAGTTTCCTTTTGCATTTTTCTTCTTTTTATTCCTTACTCTGTTTTTTTACCATTACAGTGAATTCTCTCAATAAATAAGATACCCAGAATCCAGCACTGCCCTGCAGATATGAAATCTCTCCAATGAAACAAACTTTTATTACTTTCACTGGGAATTCTGTGGGGATGAAAAGCTATTTTTGTTGAATCTTTGCCTTGATTTTCTGGGAAAGATGTTTTCTTCACCTCATTTGCCACCCTTCCTATCTCACTGCTTCTCTTTGTTAGGCTTCTGGGCTAAACATGGGATCAGATTTTAGTGGAAGCAGTTACCCAAACTTCTCTGCCTGTAACTTCCCAAATCCTTAGAACCAAGGACATTTGATCTCACATGCAGTTCCTTCTCCAGGTTCTCAGATGGGTCATTGCTTACAAATCCCAAGCAAGTGGCTTTAATGTACAACTCAGGACACTGACCAGAATTTATTGTAGTTAACCCCAATCAGGAGGACTAGAGTTCCCCTTTTTTTCCTGAGCTCATATCTGAAGACTCATCTTCATCCTGATTTTTCCTTCAAGATATTTTTTGCTTCTGTCAATTTAAGTTAGTGATTGATTGCCAAATGTTTTTCATGGCCTCTTTCTTGTAATATTTATTACCCAAGTATCCATGAAGCAATCCATCAATCTAGTTAGAGATCAATTCTTTGTCTTTAAAATGGGGCTGGGGCTGGGGATTTAGCTCAGCGGCAAAAAGCACCTGCCTGGCAAGCGCAAGGTCGTGAGTTCAGTTCCCGGTACCGGAGAAAAACCAAAAAAATAAAAAAATAAAAATAAAATAAAATAAAATGGGGCTAATATTGATACATAGCTCTCAGGCTTAGTGGGAGAGTTAAACAAACACCTGGATATTAAGAGCATGGCATTAAAAGCAGTTTCTTCTCTGGCTAGGGATTGATTGTGTCTGACCATTATGTACTCACAGTCTGGGGATTCTCATCCCCAGCTCCTTCCATCCCAGGGGCTTGGTCACTTTGTACCAAATGTGTTTGATGTGCTAATGGCTGCCTGCCTGATAATCTACTTACTACCTGTGCTCACATCTCTGAAATCTCAACTCTGTATTATCCCTTCCTTCTGCTCCTTGTTCTCTTTTCTGTCGATTTTATAGAGCTCTGACACTCTTTTCTCTCTATACTAGTCTCCAACAGCCTCATGGCATTAGGGTCATTCTATAATCACAGTTCGATCTTCCCCAAGCCTAGCAAACACATCACTATAGCGGGGCCATTTTAAATTTGTGGCTTTACAATTTGTTAGTGTGATTGCAACATCACCTATTAATCTGTATGCCTCAGATTTGATACTTGAGCAAGCATGACTAACTTCTTCTTAAATCAGTACTCTCAGATCTTGAAAGACATTCTCTGGTCCCTAGACACACAAGCAAGATGCTATAAGAGCTGTCTTTCAAAACCAGCTTTTTGTCCAGCAGTAGTAATGATCTTCAAGGCTGGGAGACTCAGAATGCTGGGTGTCTCCCATCTATAATGCTAGGTGATACATCTAGCATGAAGAGAAGACATTACTTCTACCTGAAAATTTCTGGGGTCTGGTGACAGCAGTGGAAATAGATGCTTTACCCTTGTAGAATTCCACTGGAAATGAAGATGGAAATGTACCCTTCTAGGTGGCAAACAAATCTTAAGTTCTATGCATTTATTATTAATTGGCAAGTGAAAATTGCACGTATTAATTGTTATAGGAAATTGTTTTGACATATGGATGCTTTATGGGATGGCATGACTTCAGATATCATTAATGTTTTCACAGTGAGAACACTTGAAATCTATTTTCCCAACAATTTTCAAGAATACAACAAATCATTAGTTACAGTAACTGTTGTAATACAGATCCCTTGAATTTATTTCTCCTATCTGACCCAAATCTTAAGAGAATTTGAACAATGCCAGTTAAGGTACTCTATTATCTTTGGTTTTATCCAGGAAACAGACCTCCTCCCTCACAATTCTGGTGTAAATTTCTTTTTATTTTACTGCTGCTGTGTTGACATGAACATAAAGTCCTTTTGTGTGTGTGGGGTCTTTATTTTCTATCCTCCTTTCTGTATCGGATAATCAATATTAAAATAATTGGAAGGCAAGTCTGGTCAGCTTTTGAAAGTGTCCTTGGGAAGAGCAAATCGATTTTCTTTGTTCCTCAGCAAAAATAACCTTGAGCTACTCAGAAACAATCTAGAGGTTGCCTAGAAGAGAGATTAGAATGTCTCCAACTAACTAATCAGGAACCAGGCCTATATGTACGTACTTATATGCACACACACACACACACACACACACACACACACACACACCTCTTTTTCAGCGCTAAGCCTCTTTCATTAGGGTTAATTCTTCCCTAAGACTCAAGCTTCTGACTGCAGAAGAAATTCATGCCAAGCTACGCCTGTGTACTTTGGATCTATGCAGGAGGAAGCTCTATCTTTGCTGCTTTCCTCAGGATACTCTGTGACATCACCGTCGTGGATTTGTTTATCTTCATGTGAGAACACTTTGGCTTTAATTCCAAAGGGCATCCAGAGACTAGAAACCTTTCCTCTGGTCCACTCACTGTCTGCGCAGTCTCACAATTGGCAACATTCTCCTCTGTGACAAAGCACCGTCCAGTCAGTTCTCATGGGAAGCACGCCTCCAGCTCTGGACTTCATTTGGCCTCCTCCTCACTAACACCTTGGATTCATAATGTTTCGTTTGGTTGAGATTTTCTAGTCGACTTCTTTGGGGTGTGCACAGTGGTGTGTACATCAAGGGCTGATATTTGGAGCAGAGTAGAGTAGATGTATCTTAGGAGAACTTTAGCATCACCTCCAAGGCTGAAATACCCTCCTTGTACCCTGTATCTGCAATGAGGAATAGCATATAATCTTCAATCCAGACACCTGGGTCTAGCTTCATATGCAAAAAATAGGCACATGGATGGGTATGGCATTAACCTTCATGTGCCACTTGTGACTAAGCTCCAGAGAGCTGGATTGAAGTCCTAGCTCTTTGGACAGCTCTCTGGCATATACTGAACCCTTAATTTCTCTATGATTTAATTTATTAATTTCTAGAACATAAAAACATGTAAAAAAATTGGGTATTCAGGTTGCTATTAGTATGCTAATGGTATTTGACCCTAAGCTCCTCATGAGATCAGGTGGTGCTGGGAGGGTCAAAGTCATAAAGGACAGAAGCTGACTGAACACAGAGAAATCCTGATGGCAACACCATTTGCTTATGGGCTGTCCTACAAGGTTATACCACATCAACTACTTCTCTGCAGTTGTTCATTTTCTGGCCAGTGGTGTTTAGAGCTGAGAGTTTGATTAGTGCCGTTCTTATGAACTTAGAGTGAAATCTCCCTGGGGAAAAGGATGAAGGAAATATGCCTGAACATAGGCAAAGTTGTGGTTCCCAACGTGTTGTTTCCGTACAAAAGCGTTCTTTCATTCTAATGAGAACAGAGGGCACCAAGAACCTTGTTTAGAAAAGATGCTCATGCACAGGTGTGCAGGTGCTGCAATGCTGAGGTCATCCTGGCCTCCAGAACCCAGGAAACTAGGACAACTTTAGGGGACTGTGGGGTGATGGGACAGGTCTTGGACTTCTTTGGGTTTTTTGAGCTTAGTAGCATTTAGCCAAATATGAATAACAGAATAAATATTTCCTTACTGTATTATGTCTTACTTCTTAAAAGTTTGTAAATAAGGCAGCTGGCATGCAGCACTCACAACTTAGTGGCACTCTGTCTGTGACGATGGGTTGCTAACATTTTTTCAATGAGGGCATCTAGTCTGTCCTTTGTATAGGAAAGTTGTATGAGATTTGGAATTTAAATGCCAGTGAAGTTTATATTTCTCAGCTAAAGAGCCGATATGTCTTTCTCTGGTTCTAAACTCTGCATGGATAAAAATAATTTTTCACTCATAGCATAATCTTTCCATTGATATTTTTAAATTCTACAGTACTCCCAAAGCTTATCATTGAATGAATTTTTCATAAAAAGATATCTTTGATCCAAGATGGCATTTTGATTAAATTGAAGCAAACAGTAATTTTATCACCACAGAAAACATTTATCTCATCCCTGTTCCCTTTTCTAATCATCCTCAAATCAAGAGACCATGCGATTTACAGTTAAAATTGCTATACATAATCTTCAATAAGATCACTAGCTAAACGTTAATTGAATTTTCAATTTATATTGGAAATCTTTTTCCATATGGCTATGCTATATACATTCTTGGCTAAGAAAGAATTTTAATTTGTACATAGGAAATCTATTTTGTTCAAACCCAGGACCATTCAAATCTTAAGCATATTGGCTGCTGGCGAAATTAGCTCAAGGAAGTGAAGTTCAAATTCCTAGACTACTTTTTGCTTAACTACCCAGAATCTTTCCCTTGATTGCGTCTTTCTCATCTGATAGCTTGAATTCAAGGAGGAGAAATCATTTTGAGCAAGCTGCAATGTACATAAATGAGGTACTCTTTCAAGATCCCATGATTTATTCTAAGTCAAGTGCAATTTGATTTATCACTACTCTCTTTTTATGTCTTTTCTGTGACCCCAATTTCCTTCATTAGCCCAGGAAATAAGAACTACAAAAGTAAAGTTCTGGCAAGTATTGCTATGTAGATGCTAGGAAAGGTTTTTAATCCAGCCATCTTTCCCCTGGATCCAATAGCATCTCCAGTCATCTTTCCCCTGGATCCAATAGCATCTCCAACCTTCTTTCTTCTGGATTCAATAGCATCCCCAGCCATCTTTCTTCTGGATTTAATAGCATCTCCAACCTTCTTTCTTCTGGATTCAATAGCATCTCCAGCCATCTTTCTTCTGGATTCAGTAGCATCTCCAGCCATCTTTCTTCTGGATTCAGTAGCATCTCCAGCCATCTTTCTTGTGGGTTCAATAGCATCTCCGATCATCTTTCTTCTGTGTTTAATAGCATCATTTTCTCACTGATAACTATTCCACCAGAGAAATCTCCATTCTAAAAAAGCTGCCCTGAGAGACTGTTTGTGGTAGACCTGGTAAGACTGAGCACCTTAAAGGCTGTAATAGTAGTAGTCACAGTCCTCATAATACCTCAGATATAGTTAAATGTTGATGGATTGAATTAAGGAATATATAAGAGTGATATCTATGATCCTTCCCAGATCATGACAGGCATTGATATATTTGATTAAATACAGAGACCCTTACAAATATGGTTTAAAGGCTTTATTGTGAGGTTTAAGGGAAAGTGCCCCCATCTCCCCAGACCCATTCCCCTTGATCATCACATGAATACTTCAGCCTGATAAATGCTGGGACGTTTCATTTCCCTTTATAAGGAAGTGATCCCTGATTTGGGTTGCTACTGTTTGTGCAAATCATCATAGATAATAAAATTCAAACCTCCCAAATCAGGGATGGCTGATTTATTCTTTTACTGCACCATAAGATTGGAAATAAAAGTCTAAGTGGGGGAGAAAGCATAGAAAATTAGATACAAGGAAATCCAAGAGTCTATCAAATATGCTAATGCTTATCAACTACTTATGTCTTCTAGTATCTATAGCAAGTGGTCGTGCTTTCCTGCCAAGGGGCCTTGAAAAGGCACACAGTGATAGAAAGCTAATCTTGTGGGATAGGCAGCAACAGCTTAATGTACTGCCTTACGAGGCAATCCATCTGAACCTTCCTAGGAGGATCCTTTGTCTTTTACATTGAGGCCTTCTCAATTATCTGTATTCACCAGGGAAATGGGAATTGAGCCAACGACCAGTAACACTTGCTTCATTTTCCTGCTTAATAAAGATGCCCTGAGTTATTATTTTGACAGCTTAAGACAGAAATGCAAGCACTTAAAGGTCAAATAAGTTGTAGACACTATCCAGGGAGTTCCTAGTCTACGAGCAAATCACATCTGTGAGTTCAGTGATTCCCGGCAGATGGAGTAGACTAATAAATAGACTCTCTAGAAACTGCCAAATAGGACAGTTTGCAAGCAGTCCTCACAAATAGGAAAATAGCAACACAGATAGTATTTGGATTTTGGAATGCCATAAATACCAAACTTTAAGAAAGTTAAAAGTCATTTGCACATATGCTTTCCGTAAATTGCATTTGTTTTTTTGGAACGAACAGTTAGAATCAAATAAGGCGGCTCTCAAACGACACTGAGTTGGAACTATTAAAGGTTAGTCATAGGTAACCTGGCATTTAGAACCTTTGCAAAAAATGTGGTTGTCACTGCTGTTAAAAAAAAAAGTAGGTGATGAGTACCTCATGATGTATTCTTGGTGATACTTGTAACACTCTGGGCGGCTTTGTTATGTGTTCCAAAAGGTTATGAAGGTCAAGGCAATCAGATGTTAAAGTGAATTCTTAAAAAAATAACCATCTTGAAATTCATGTTAGATAAAAGGTGGCAATTAACTCTTTCCTCACATGTGTCTATATTTGAATGATATCATTGATCCACATTAGGTGATTCCATGTTCTATCATTATTTGATTCAGTTGTGAATGCGATGGTAGGTACAAGCCATATTATGATTCGGTACTTCCTAAATACTGCTTCCTGCGAGAAGAGGCTTGGGATCATCGTTTTGTTTTACTCCCATAAGTAATCCAGCTATCTGGACTTCCAGGTGAACAAATATTAAGCTCCAAAAGGGTTGATTAACTTGTGCAAAAATGTACAGTCTTTCTTACTAGTGATTAAGCAAGCACATGAACTCAAACTCATGTGTGTCAGAATCTAGTCTCAATTCTTAAGCTTTTAAGTCAGTAGATCTCAATCTCGAGTATGCTGAAGGAGCCACTGGTGCAATCAAGTTAGAATGACTGAAGGGGAGCTCAAGGTTCCACGAGTGTCCGATCGCCCCTGGCATTTGAAAGCAAGTTGTGAGAAGACTACACTTGGGAAAACACTGCCATACTGTACTGCTTGTGGGTCCTCTAAGTAAGATGGTAGAGTTGGTTAATATGTATTTATTAGGAATTATAGCCAGGCATGGTGGCATGAATCTGAAATCTCAGCACCCTGGGAACCTGAGGCAAGAGGATCGCAAGGTCAAGCCCAGCCTAGCAATAGTTATTTAATGAGACCCTGTCTCAAAAATAAAGTAGGCTGGGGTTGTAACACAATGTGACAGCCCAGGTTCAATGCTCTGTACCACACACACACACACACACACACACACACACACACACACACAAAAAGAATTTGTTAGGGTCAGCTATTTAAACAAATGTACATCCTAAATCCATAATTGCCCTCCTCTGAATTCTACATTTAAAAGACAATTTCTTTGGGTCTAAAATCTATCAATACAGACTTGAAAGATATACAGATGCATAACAGCATACTTTTCCACATTCTCTTTCCAATACTATTAAAAATATTAAGATAAAAGGAAGATCCATAAACCAGACCTCGGTACACCAATCCCCATGTTGAAGACACTGGGTTTTTAGTGTGGTCTGGAAGGGGGAAGGGGCAGTGAAACAGGGCCCTCGGTTTTAATGCGGAGTTACGCAGCCCTGATTTGTTACCAGCTGCTTTCATGATTTCTCCGATTGGTCTCCAGTGGCCAAGTCTGATTCGACTCCTTTGCTCCCCCCCGCAACCTTGTGTTTTCAGTGAGATCTGGTTTTACTTAGACGAATTAAATGTCACTGTATTTGTTTCTGTGAATTGTTCCAACAAAAATTACAGCATCAATGTCTGACTTTAATGTCTGTAAGACTGTCTGCCTCTTTGTGCTATTTATAGCTGCCTTTTAAAAGGTCTAATAAATGCTTTTAGATTGCTGTTGGTTTGTTTTCCCTTTACAGAGCCTCAGACTTGGTACGTTTCAAAGTAGCAAAATGAAAATACCTGTTTTCTTTGTTTTCCCAAAACACATGCATGTCTATTGTAAAATTTTAGAATTAGAAATATGTAAGTAGAGGAAAAAGATGAATCCTACCAAGCCAAAAAGGTCACAGATAATATTTTGTTATATATCACTGTGTCATTTCCTTTGTTTAAATATGTTTAAATTTTTAAAAACTATACTATGCTCAAGCTATTATGTAGCTCAGCTTTCATTTGCATTAAGCAATTGGTTTAAAATTTTATTCTGCAATTTTTCCACTCCATCACTTTTGATGGTCACAGAGTAATTATATGATTATAGCATTAACTATAAACCAATCCCACATGTACTAAATGGTTAGCTTATAGCCAAATTTGGTCACTATAAATAGACCTCCAATATAGTCATGCCTTTGAGCCTATTCATGATAGTTCATTCTTTATTCTTCAGAATGAATTTGTACATGTGGAATTTCTGGACTGAAATGTATACCAAACGTATAGAATATTATCACATGTAGCTGAGTTTTAGAAATATTTATTTAGAAGTATTTTAATACTTAGTAAATATTAAATAGTTACATATTTATCCATTAAATATGTAGATACATGTATTTGAAAATGTCTTTAAAAAGACAGTTTAATAGTATGCACTGGCACTAAAGGAGCCACTTTGGTAATAATGCAATTATAGATTTTAAAATTTTAATTGAACACTTTTTAATACTGGGCCTAAAATTTTTAAATTCCAGATTATCCAGACAGCTGTGCAGCACAGTTGCCTGAAATTGTTATACTGAGATCTACAGTTACTACTAAAATAGCTTATAGATCAAAACCAACAATATGAGTACTTTTTTTAAAATCTATCTATAACCTGGTAACAATAGGACAGGAGAGGGAGAATAAATGGAAGGAATTCATGTCTGGCATTTGAAGAACTGTCAGACTTGATGGAGTACTGATTCTTTTACTAGGACTAAAATTTCCTTGAGAATACCTTTGATCTTTGTGGGCTTCAATTATTTATTCATTCATTTATTCCAAGTAAAATCTATAAACACCTAAATGCCACATATTTCATTAGCTGTGGTAGGTCTAGTGGCAGATTACATTTATGACCCCTTTCTCAGAGTTTATAATCTATCGCACAGTGTAACCAAAGAATCCTTCACACAATCATCAGTCTTCTGCATTAGGGCAAGATTTGGTCAAATTTCCTGTAAAGAACCAGAGAATGTAAGGTAATATTGAAGGTGGTAAATGTCTTAGGCTTTGTGCACCATGTGATGTCTGTTACAACCATTCAACTCTGCAGGTTTGAGTGACGTAGGAGAGGAAAGACATTCCCTTTACCCATTGAAGGTTCAATTAGTCTACAAAATAAACAGGTGATAGACACAGGATATCAAGAAAAAATATACAGATATATGCCTATATGCATATATATGCATTATGGGCACCAGGTCTCATAGAAAAGAAGAATGAATACTAAAAACAGTGAGATGTAATGGTTTATGCACCCTATTGATGGTGGCGTAGGAAGCATCTTAAGGAAATGTAAATGATTAAGGGACTAGTGAATAGTTCCACTGAAGAATAGGTGACCATTTGTGACAAAGTTTGTTGGGTGTGGTCTGGACCAACAATTTCCTTTCCTGTGATACAAGTTAATCTCTTGTGCTTGAGGAAATCTGGCAGGAAAGAATCAATGGCAATTGAATTAGTAGTTTTTGGAAGATCTGTCCATAGGCAGATAAAGGGAAGCCAAAGAAGCCCATCAGAATCCACTGTCTCCCAAGTTCCCTCATGTCAAAGTAGTCACCATAGAAAAGTGGCATATTTGGGGGTAGCAACTCCTGACCTCCTCCAGCAAAACATGTAAACCATGTACAATATAAAAACAGTGGCTGACTGTGTTCCAAGAAAACTTTATTTGCAGAACCAATTAATGACTCAGAGTGGGTTGTCAGGCTGTAGTTTTCTGAGTTCTGTGTTAGCAAAAGGAAGGTGCAGTGCCGAGCTCTCTGCATCACAGAACAGCAATTACAGTAGTGGAAGACACTTTAAACAGAAGGGCAGGGAGGTAAGAGTGTTGGCTCCCAATTAGGCAGTGTTAATGGGAAGACACCAGAGGGCTTGGGATTTGTTTATTTTGCAGTGCTAGAATCCAACTCATGACCTTACGAGTGCTAGGCAAGCACTCCACTGTTGAACTTTACCCTTAGCCTTGACACTGGCGAGTTTGAATGCTTTTATTTTTCAAAAAATAGAATAAACTGAAATAAGGGCAGAAATGGGAGACCTGATAGGAAGCTTTTGAAGTGGTGCACTGAAGACTGGTCCATTGAAAATGTGACAATTTTGACAGCTGGGAGTAGCAGTTAAATAAGTACTTTGGAGATGACATAATCTATGAGGACCAGCTGATAGTATGCATAATAGGATGTGATGTTTGTGTTAGACATCCCTCAAAGCTCCGTGTACTCAAAGGCTGTGCTTTTGAAGGATCCCTGAATCATGGGGGCACTATAGCTGAATGTGTTGGTAGGAGGTGGGCTCTGTTGGAAAGAAGTGGGTCACTAGGAGTGGGACCTGGAATTGTGCGTCTTCCTCCCGGACTTTTCTCTCTACTTCCTGAGTGCCATGATGTGAGCAGATTTCCTCCTCTGCACCTTGCTCCACCATGCTGTTTCCTGTGTGGAGTCTGCCACACATAGGCTAAACCTTCTAAAACTGTGAGCCGAAATGAACCTCTCCTCCTTTACGTTGGGGGTGCCAGGTTTTGTGTTTGAGGGACAAGAACATCACTTAAAGTACAGGCAGAAAGATCGATTAGTGCATACTTTTACATAGAGAAGGGATTTTAAAGTGTACATTAAATGGAATTTGGTCTAGGCTTCTGTTATGCAAGCAAACACATTGTCACTGGTTAACATAACGACACTTGAAAACATATCACAGGGCCTATGGCACTGAAGGAATTATGGACAAAGAGAACCTGATTCTGAAGTGGAAAGAAAGACAAAGCAAAATGAAAATATGTCATTAAGGACTGCCTGCTAAGAAGTTATGACCTGTGTCTTTCTCCTTGAATGCACAGGTATATGCACCATCTAACACTGGCCTCCTGACTCCTTATAGTTTCCTGAAATGATAGCATTTAACATCTTTGTGTCACTTCCT
The DNA here is from genome assembly GCF_000276665.1 of Chinchilla lanigera. Classification (NCBI taxonomy): domain Eukaryota; kingdom Metazoa; phylum Chordata; class Mammalia; order Rodentia; family Chinchillidae; genus Chinchilla; species Chinchilla lanigera. Next base: position 2,788,002 of record NW_004955478.1, on the reverse strand, counting down.
TAAAATTCAGCCAGTTTTGAGTGAGGAATTCTGATTGGTCACCCCTAGGATATAAGTATTTTTGATCCTGTTGCTGAAAAAAGAAATTCAGCTGTTAGAGGTGGCATCTGCTACATATAATGGAATCAGTCTTAGTGATTTATCTCTCCTTGCTGAGACAAAATAATTCTGACACAGAGAATTAAGGAAGGAAAGGTTTATTTAGATCACAGTTGGTAGAGATTTCAGTCCATAATCAGCTGGCTCCAAGGCAGGGTGGCATGGTGAGGGGCAACACCTCAAGGTGGCAGAAAGCAGCAAATACAACAAGGACAAAAGGGAGGGAAAGAACAAACTTCTTTTCCTCCCTTATGTTGTAAGCAGGCTACCACTCCCTGGTGGGGGAGGCGGTGTATGTAGCACTGACACTATCTCAGAGCCCTCCTCTTGCACAGGCTCAGGCTGTTTACAAAGTGAGGCCCCAGGCGCCCTGCTGAGTTGCTTAGTTGACCTTCTAAACTTCTCAAGTTGACACAAGGTAACAATCATTATAGCATCGTCCTATTCTAAGCACCTATTCTTTTGCCTCATTGTTGAGATCACTTTCTAGTTTACCTCCTCCTATCTTTGCTTCAGTTTTTACAACCAACTTGCTATTGGACAGTCTAAGAGACCTACACAAAAGTTATTGAGCAGTGGCCTCGGTGAAGGTGCTTCAATAGATTGCTCCATTCTTGGGAGTTTAAAGATCCAAAATTTTAATGTGATCCCTAAAGTCTTCATGTCTGGATCTCTTTGTAGACTCAACTCTCCCCTGCCTTAAGAATGCACATATTCAGTTCTTTATGCATGCCTTTCTGATTCTTTGAGTCACAGAGCCTTGGCAAAGGCCTATTCCTCTTCTTAGGAAAATTTTTCTTTCTCTTTTATTTAATAGTCAACTACATTTCATTTTTCATATCCTAGTTGTGGTATCTATCTCTCTCAGACTAGATAAGGTCCAATTATGAGAAGCTATCAGAGGAGGGATAGTTATTCTGGTTAAAGATTTAAAAAGGATTATAAAAAAGGGAGTTTCCAAGGTGCTAGCTGTTTCTTTCATACCACACCATTTATTCCTTGCAAAAATTTCTTCAGGGATAAGCCAACCATTTTTCCCGTGATCTCTAGAAATATAACGAGGCTTAAAGATATTTGTAAGATGATGATATTCTGCAGTAAAATGTGGTAGAACAATTACTAAAATTCCAGCCTTTTTTTCTCCACACTCATGCCTTTTATCATCTCTACTGTTAGATCTTATTGTGGAGCTTGATCTGCACCTCTTGGTAGCAGGAATTAATACATCAGGTTTAGAATGATCACTCTACATCAAAGAGGCAAGACATGGTCTAGAAGTCAGGCTGTTATATAACCAGGTGAAACCAGGTGACGGATTCGTGAAGCCTGAATTCAATTGTAAAACTCAGATAAATTCCTGTAATGCTATGTTCTTACAAGAACAGGTCTTAAAATTAGCTTAGAACAAGAGACACAGCAGCCAAATTACACCTATAAATAATGTGGGCCTTGACAACCAGATAGAGACTGTGTCTTAAACAAACAAAATTGGATAGAGAACCAGGTCTGAGCTGGAGCATTTTTTCCCTAGGGCGAGGCATGGAGAGCTTGCTCTCAATTTGCATGTTGGATCCTGGGCCAAACCTTCTCTGATGTCTGTGTGAAAAGGCAACCTTCCTCCTTGTGCCCTTCCCTTCCCCACAGTGGCACTTTACGTTGTTTTCTCCATGGTCATCATAACTATCACAGCTTATCTTCTGATTTCATGTTTATTGATGCGCAACTCTAGCATGCATACTCCACAACCAAAGGTGGGATTCTGTATTCCATGGTCTGGAGACAAGTGGGCCATAGGGAAAACTCTGTTGTTAAAAGTGCATCCAAAGGAAAAGAAGAAGGATCCAGGCATGGTGGCACACACAGGACCTTAATCCCAGTTAGTCAGGAGGAGAAAAATAAAAAATAAAAAGGATGGGCCTATAACTCAGTGGTAGAGTACTTGTCTAGCACAGATAAGACCCTGGGTTCAATCTGCAGAACCAACACACACAAAAAAGAACATAATTAGTAATAAATTCTTCAATAGGGGATTTAGAGGTCACTGGAGAAATTCTTTCTTTATGTGCAAAGAAACATTGATTATGTTGTTTAAAAATGTTACTAGTATGCTTGTGATATATAGTAATTACATTCATCTTGGAGGATGAATGTAATAATAACAGCAATTAAATATATAGTAATCAGTTATTACATTCATAGTAATTACATTCATCTTGGTATATATACATATGAGATATTGATCATTTTTTCCTGCTTCTCCCTCCTTTTTCTTCTTTCCCTGGATCCTCTTTGCATCTCCAAAGAGTCTACCTTCTTGCCTTGCCATCTGTTTTTTATTTTGCTGTTTAAATCATTTTTATTTTAAGTTTGTCATACTAGAGAAAACCAGGTGACAATTTACTTCCTGGGTCTGATATATTTTACTTACTGATGGATGTATTTTGAATTTATATTATTTAAAAGGACATGTTATATTATCCTAACATATATAACTTCACCAACGCAGGTCCATCTCAAGTATAGTGAGGCAACTTGGGCCAGCATCCAGTCCAGACAGGGAGGTGCAGGGTGGTTTTCAAGATAAGAACAAGAGAAACCATCTGAAGTATCTTATTTAAATATACACATAAAATTCAAAACAGACATTAAACATGATAATACCTTGTGCATTTCTTTAAACTGTTAACTTTGCCAAGGTTGTTGGTCTTATTTCAATTGGATTGGTTCTTCAAAATAAATAACAATATGAATCTTAAACTAAGTTGTGTATGTGTGTGTGTGTGTGTGTGTGTGTGTGTAGAATAAGTTATGTGCCATATTGGACAGTTATTAGAAAAGAAAGAAAGAAAGAAAGCCACCTAGTCTTTGGAGCTTTGGAGAATTAGGAGAGGACACAAAAGTGGTCCTAATAGCTTCCTGGTAGAATGCATTGGCATTATCCCTGAATTTAAATAGAAACATCTATTGGGAGCCATATTCTATGTACCCTAATGTCATGCCAATGGAAAACATTTTTGAGATGGTTAAACTGAGTCCCCACAGGTTTCATATTTATGCAATAATTACTGAGCAATTACTATGTGCTTGTGGCATTCAAACTTCACAATAACTAAGTGATATTCAGTATTATGGCCCTATATCATGCATCAGTACTTTGGGGCTCAGAGAAATGTAACTTATGCAAGATATTCAGGTAATTGAGAACAGGTCTGGAACTGGAGTCTATAATTTAGGGTTTGTCTTGGATACAAAAAGAAAGAAAAGAAAGAAAGAAAGAGAAAGAAAGAAAGAAAGAAAGAAAGAAAGAAAGAAAGAAAGAAGAAAAAGAAATTTTCTTTTTGACTATTTTTTATTAAGATAGTTATACTTTTAAGCTCCATTAAATGAAATTACAATTCATATTATTTTGCTATAATTTGTTTCTATCTTTGTTTGGCACTTAACAACCATATCTATTTATGTAACACAGTGTGATATTTCAATACCTTATATGATGCATAATGCTAAAGTTGATTTTGGTACATTTCTGACATTGATAACCCTGAGGAAGTGAAATCCTATTCTCCCAAATTCTATTTGTTAACAAACATAACAGCATGTCATGTGAGGTAGGACTTATAATTAGGGCATACTTGTCATTAAAGAAAAAACCAAGCTAGAAACAAGAGCTTAGGTTAATGCAATTAGCAGTGTTGTAATGGTGGTTTTCAACTCCCAGATTCAGCTCTCGAGCTATGTATTTGTTTATAACCTATATAACATCCTTTTCATAGTATATTGGTTCAGAACTCTGTTGATTCAGGAGAAGAAATTGTAAAGTTATATCGGGAAAGAGATAAGATCCATTCTTACTGAGACATTGGATTAGGGTCAAAATGTAAGGCTGGGAGGGAGAACAGAACAGAACCTAAAGAGAAGCAAAGCTGCAGATCATCCCAAGTCCTTCCCTGGAGAGGGCAGCAGCTGAGAAGGAAATGTGAGAATGTGATAGATTTATTAACAAGGGAGAAACTGTCTGAACCTGGGGAGTTGGGAGGAGGGGGTGTTGGAATAGTAGGGATGATATCTAGCAGGTTCTGGGTGAGATAAAAGGTTGGCACGGAATGGAGAACTCTAAGGGTATCTGTATATTTTATGAGAATTCCAGGCAAGGTGGGGCTTCCGCATAATTCCAATGCAAGACGTTGTGGAACAAGTTTTGAAAAAAATAGAAAAATACACTCACATTTTAGGTTTGGCCTAATTCAACACCTCTCTCCTTTTCTCCTCATGAATCAGAGCCCACCCCCATGCCACCTGGTTGCCTCTTCTCTTACTGTCCCTGTTCTTTACACCCCTTCCTTGTAACCACTCCTTCCACAAAGCCCCACCCAAGTCTGTCTGCAAAGACAATGACTTGTGTTAAGAATTAGGTCATCTCTTCTACTCTCTGCCCATCAGCTCTCACATTACCACCAAACTTTATCTTATCTAATAGCTGCCAAGAAAGTAACTTGATTACTGGTGATTCATGTGTTAACTATCTCAGCTTCTTTATGTATAAAAACAGTACGTGCTAACCTCCAAGGCCATACACATTAATATCACCATAAACAGCTCGGTCCATTTTTGTGGTACATCTCAAATTACACAAGGTAGGCAAATAGTAGTAGCATATTCATGTTAAGTAGATGCTTAAAACAAGATAGAAATTTGTTGATGGGATACAAGCTTATAAAGTCTAAGCAATTGTGTTGTAAACTCAAAGTGCCAATGAAAAGCTGCTTACTTCTGAAGAACCCTCTGCAGAAGCTAACTTTGAAAGCATAAGGAGACAGTTTCTGGGGAAGTGGAATAGTAAGCAACAACAACTCATTGTCTCTGAGATTTGGAATCCACATATTGGAAAATAACAACCTGAGTAATTAAAAAAAAAAAAAAAAAAAAAAAAAAGAGAGAGAGAGGAGAGTAGATCCTTCAGAACCAGAAAGGCTCTCACAGGAAAGTTAAAACCTACAGAGAAATTAAAGAGACAGGATACAATGAAGAAAAAGGAAGGGACAATGTGCACCTTGTCCCCAATTCCTGGCTTATGGCTTGTGATAAAGAGATACCTAATCCAGAGGGCCAGAGTGGAAGCATGGGATTCCAGACAGCTTCAGGGAGAATCACATCTTGGAAGGGGCCAGCAGGTGTGTAAGCTGCAACAGCTGGTGAGTGACTCCAGTCCAAGCACCTGCCCCATCCCCTGGAGAGAGGGTCCTTGGATGGATGCCATTCTAGAGAAGGGTTAATTCTTTGAATTGGGGACTCAGAGCAGCTGGGGCACCACTACATTTCAGGGCCCCCAGTGTTACATTCCCACAGTGACTGGGTGAAGGACAGGCATAGGACACAGTCAGGTCAGGGAGCTGCAGTCGTGTTGCAAGAGAGCCCCTAAGGTGTTTAAGCTAAAGGACACAGTCCCCACCCCCACAGCCAAAGGTCAGGTTCAACCTAAATTGCTTTGAATTGGAAAGCTGATTTTGGTGTTCGCTATCACCACTTTTAGATGATTTACTACATTCTGTTTGCCAGTATCTTCTTGAACATTTTCTCACTTATGTTCATTAAAGGGATTGGCCTGTAGTTGTCTTTTATGGCTGGGTCCCCTGCTCCTTTTGGAATCAGGGTAATGCTTGCTTCCAGGAATGACTTTGGGAATACTGCTTCATTTCTGATTTCATTTAAAAGTCTAAGGAGTATTGACATTAGATCTTCTATAAAGTTCTTACATAGTTTGGCAGTGTATCTGTCAGGACCTGGGCTTTTCTTGTTAGTTTTTTGTTACCTCAATTTCACTGACTGATACTGAATTATTCAGGAATTTTCTATCTTCTTGGTTCAGCTTTGCTAGTTCATGTGTATCTAGAAATTTATCCATTTTTTCTGAATTTTCCATTTTATTAGAGAAGAATTTCTACAAGTAGTTATCTTCTGAATTTTGGCTCAATGCATTGTGATTTTTGATTTTTCACTTTTAATTGCTTAGATTTGGTTCTTTCCTTTCCTTATTTTGGTAAGACTGGCTAAGAATTTACCTGTTTTGTTTATTCTTGCAAATAATCTACTCTTCAATTTATTGAATGTTTGCATTGATTTTTTTAGCCTCAATTGCATTAATTTCTGCTCTGATTTTGTCATTTCCTTCCTCATATTTCTCATGGGTTTGGATTGTTCTCATGTTTTGAGGATTTTGGGGTACATATTTAGTTTACTTATTTGAGCTCATTCTGTTTCTTTGATGTGGAATTCACTGCTGTAAGCTCTCCTCTTAGGAACTTCTTCCATTGTGTCCCATAGCTTCCAGTATGTTATACTGGCATTACCATTTGATTGGAGGAATTGTCTAATTTATTCTTTAATTTTACCTGTCACCCATTGATTATTCAAGACAGTATTATTTAATTTCCATGTGCTCTCGTAGTTTCTGTGGTGTCATATAACATTGATTTCTAGTTTCTTTGTGCTATGATCTGATAATATGCACATGATAATTCTGATTCTTTTGTTATGGGATACTATATGGTCTATCATGGAGAAAGTCCATATTCTATTGAAAACACTGCATATTCTGTTACTGGATAAAACACTCTGTAGATATCTATTAAATTAATTTGTTTGAACTTTGGTTCAACTCTGATATTTCTTTGCTGCTTTTGTCTAGTTGGTCTATCCATTTGTGGCAGTGGGATATTGAAGTCCTCCATTACAATTGTACTGGTACTTATCTGATTTTTTTTATGTGTGTTAGTATTTGTTTGAATTCGAGTATTCTGGTTTGGGAGCATACATGTTTATAATTGTTATGTCTTCCTACTGAATTTTTTTCTTTAACCAGTATGTAGTGACCTTTGTTGTCTCTCCTGATCAGTCTTGGCTGGAAATCCACTTTGTCTAAAACTGGAAAGTTGCAGCATTGGTGCCCTCATCCTAATCCTACCGCCTCTGCTGACCATATGCAGCATGGTTCTAGGCTCTGATTCTCTTCTTTATCTACCAGCATAAACTGGGACGTGTCTTGACTTGGATACTGCTCTGACATTGTAGGTTGCAGGATAAAACTGCACATTTGAAATCGCAGAGAATTTGTTTTTGTTCTGTTTGTTTTTGTTTTTGTGATTGTGTGCCTGCTTTTAGTTTAGTCTGGTTTAGTTTTGCTTTTTTTTCTTTCTCCTCTTTCTTCTTCACCAGTTTATTGGGACATGAAGAATTTTACTTTGTCCTTCTTCCTTGGTCCTTATCTATTTTTCTCGCTTCTTTTTTCTTCACTTTTTCCTTTTCTCCCTTTTCATTGTTCTCATTTTTCTCTTAATTTTACTCTCTATACAGTCTTTCTGCCTCCCTCTTTTTTATTTATCTTCTAATTTTTGCTGATTTTGATCTCACTAACTTTTTCCCTTTCAACTCTACGCATGGAATAAAGTAAGCCAGGGTGCCTCTGAGGGCTTTTATAAATGTCTGTACTTTAAACAAACCTTGAGGACATTCTGGGCATGTGTCTTGGTGACTAGGCCTTGTCTTTTACTGTAGCTCCATCTATAAAAGAATCCATGGAAAGAATCACTGTGTTTGTCCTTTTTCCTAATTTTGTCATGAATTATCCAGTAAAGCAGACTTTATCTGATTCAGTATTTAACTTTGCACTGAATATTCCATATTTTGTAATTATGCATGATCTTTCCATTCTCAGTTTAAAAGCAAAAGTTTTGAATCCAGTGGAAACAGTCACTGTCAATTTCTAGAGAGCAACGTACAAAACAGTAAATACAAAAGTAGGAAGCCTGAAAAAGGTTTTGTAATGGATTTAATGGTGGCAAAGTGATTAAGACATTAAGACAGTTTTAAAGGTGATTTTTCTTTTCTTTTCTTTCTTTCTTTTTTTTTTTTTTTTTTGGTACCAGGAACCAAACTCAGGACCTTGCACTTACCAGGCAAACGCTGTGCTACTGAACTATATCCCCAACCCCCTAAGGCTGATGTTTTGTCCTAAGATATACAAATGTGAAACATTGCAAGTTTATAAATTGAAAAGGACCACCATACACTTCTTTGTAAAGCAGAATACGATTAGTTTAGTGATGATCTGCCATTCAGATCAAAGACATTAATCTCTAAAAATGTGTATTATTTACATGACTGGAGATTCAGAGATTAGACAAATAAATTGTGTGAACCAACATAGTGTGAATGTTTATTTCTGGATAAATTGAAATGAATTGTCCTACTAATGAACCACGGCAGAAGCTGTGATCAGAAGAGGTGGGTTTGAGCAGAATTCTCATAGTTGGTAACTTTTAATCTCCGAAGCTGTTACTTTGTTGAGCAATACCTTTTCTATAAACTCAGATTTGCTTGGCTGTGACTTAATTGAAAATTTATCCATTGATTGGCCCCTTTGGGGAAAGCCTTTAAAAGCATCTTGTTTATAATAGTTGGTGGCACCACTAGTATTGACACTGTTGCCAACCGAATGCCATTTCAAATAAAAACTTTTCTCTTTTGGCAGTAGAAAAAAGCAGAATCACACAGTGGCTTCTGATTTATGAACTGTAGTTTCTAACTCAGCCTGGCATGATCTATATAGTTCCTTAAAAGGCACCGAGTTGGAAGCCTCTAACAAGAAAATTATCCTATCACTGAATCTGCTCTTTAATTAGAAATCATATGGTCCATTAATTATAATTCATCCCAGTCTCACACCTCCTAGGATCATGAACAAAATTTATGGAAATATTTTACATTGCAGTTTCCAATAAGTATTTGGCAGGCTCAGGTCATGTCCTGAAACTATACAACTGACCCCGAAAACACAGTTAAAGTGCTCATCAGGAAAGCTGTAACCACTCAGAATAGATGAAGTCCTCGGGTGGGTGAAGTAGCCAGTAAGCAGGCAGCTGGGCCGGGAAAAGTTCATCCACGCAGTACAGGATTTCTGGCTGTAAGCAGAGCCTATCCTTACAAAAGGTCCATTAAACAAAGAGTTTATTGTAAAGTGGGCCTGATCTCCAGAGACTGACAAAAATGGTTCTTTTTCACCAGGAGGGCCTTTACTCCTTCTGCTGTTATCCAGCAGGGGAGATGCCGGGTTAACAGTGATCATTTTCCCTAGCTGGTTCAAGGGATCTCAAGGACAGGAGTAGTTTTCATTCATGTTGCATTTTCTCTGCAGCAAAGGGGCAGAATCTTCTCAGAGAAGGTCTCTCCCTACATTCCCTGTCTTCCTTCTCACCCAGATCGAGTGTCTAAAATGCATATTCTAAAAATTAGCGAACCATTAAATGTGCTGCTGTTACTGCTCTCTTTTTTTACATGGAAGCAAGAAAAGGCAATGTTGATCTTTCATTTTTAAAGTGTACTTCTAGATTGAAGCTGGAGAATGCATTTGGTCTAGACCTGGGAAGAACAATATGCATGTTCTAGTTTGATCTTTCAAAGACTGGGTTTAGAGGGAGAAAAATTACTTTGCCTAACAAAGACTGTGAACACATCAGAAAACACTGAAGAACTGGAGAAAAAGGTCCAATTGTATTGCTGTATGTTCCCTTTAAGAGAGAAACAAGATTAGCAACTTTGGCAAATTTTAGGCTTCTATTCAGAAAGAAAGGGAAGAGCTGCCAGTGTCCAAAAAAAAAAAAAAAAAAATGACTGTTATTAAACAAAGACAGAAGCAACTGTACACCTTACTGAAAGTTTAGCTGTGAATGGTTTTAACTCCTCTGGGGTTAAGGAATACTTCTTATTTCTAATCACAAGTTAAGGTGGAGCTAGGGGAAAGTAGTATAATCAGGGGCAGATGCCCCTTGCTAGTTTTGTTCTGTCCTGGGAAATATGCAAAGAAGAAACCTGGGTGTAAGACAGCAGAAGCCACAGGTGCTACAGGTAAGGGATTTCTTATTTTAGGAACTGGCATGTAAATTCCAATACAAGCAAAGATAGAGACTCTTTATTGCATCTTTTCTAAAGAAAAATCATTTGATGTTGATAATTTGAAAGCTTATAGGGCTGATAGACAAACACATGGACTATATTTTGCATTTGTATACTGTGGATTGCTTTGTTTTCTAGATGGCCTCATGCAAAAGTATCTACAAAAGTAAAGCAAATATTTCCTATGTCAGGTCAAAAAATAGTAGGGAGACAGCATTTGCAATAATCATAGTTTTCAGTCAAGCCTTGTGCATATCAAAAAATGTTATTTTCTCTAATTGCATATTTTCTCCCTGTAATGATGCAGTTGAATTCTAAACAAATGAGAAATCAATACTGCATGTCTCTATGGTTCAAATGAAGTCTTGGTTATTGTACATGGCATAAAATTGCTCTGAATTTATCAAGCTGCTATAAAGGTAGAAATTGAAAACTAAAGTGTGTTACATTTTCTTTCTTTTTATTTTTAGGTTTTGACTGAAAACTCAAATTACTAACTAATACCACACCTAGCACTATTACTACTACAAAACTCACCTGAATGCCTTAAGAGCACAAGCAAAAATGAGCTATTACAGCAGCAATTACCGGATTGTGAATGTGGACCCCAAATATCCGGGCTACTCCCCAGAACGTATAATAGCTGAGAAGAGAAGAGCAAGAAGGCGTCTGCTCCACAAAGATGGCAGCTGTAATGTATACTTCAAGCACATTTTTGGGGAATGGGGGAGCTATGTGGTTGACATTTTCACCACTCTGGTGGACACCAAATGGCGCCATATGTTTGTGATATTTTCTTTGTCTTATATTCTCTCCTGGTTGATTTTTGGCTCCATCTTTTGGCTCATAGCCTTTTATCATGGAGATCTGTTAAGTGATCCAGATATCACACCCTGTGTGGACAATGTGCACTCATTCACAGCGGCATTTCTATTCTCCCTTGAGACCCAGACCACCATCGGGTATGGCTACCGCTGTGTCACTGAAGAGTGCTCTGTGGCAGTGCTCATGGTGATCCTGCAGTCCATCCTCAGCTGCATCATCAATACCTTCATCATCGGAGCAGCCTTGGCTAAAATGGCAACCGCACGCAAGAGAGCCCAGACCATTCGTTTCAGCTACTTTGCACTCATAGGCATGAGAGATGGGAAGCTTTGCCTTATGTGGCGCATTGGTGACTTCCGGCCAAACCATGTGGTAGAAGGAACCGTTAGAGCTCAGCTGCTTCGCTACACGGAAGACAGTGAGGGGCGAATGACAATGGCATTTAAAGACCTCAAATTGGTCAATGACCAGATTATTTTGGTGACACCAGTAACTATTGTTCATGAGATTGACCATGAGAGTCCTCTGTACGCCCTTGACCGAAAAGCAGTGGCCAAAGATAATTTTGAGATCTTGGTAACATTTATCTATACTGGTGATTCAACGGGGACATCTCACCAATCTCGAAGTTCCTATGTTCCCAGAGAGATTCTCTGGGGCCACAGGTTTAACGATGTCTTGGAAGTAAAGAGAAAGTATTACAAAGTTAACTGCTTACAGTTTGAGGGAAGCGTAGAAGTGTATGCCCCCTTCTGCAGTGCCAAGCAATTGGACTGGAAAGATCAGCAGCTTCACAATATGGAGAAAACATCACCAGCCCGAGAATCCTACACATCAGACACCAGCTCCAGGCGGAGGTCATTTAATGCAGTTGCTATCGTCAGTAGCTGTGAAAACCCTGAGGAGAATAGCACTTCTGTCACAGATGCATGTAAGGATCCACCTTATCAGAAAGCTTTCTTGACCTTAAATAGAATTTCTATGGAATCTCAAATGTAATCCCACATCAGGGGGGGCTAGCACTTGATCCCAGCCAATCACTTTAAGGGGAGTAGTTGAAAATATGCCTTTTAAAATTAATATACCTATGTTGTATGGTGATAGCAGTAAGCAGAGTAGGTTAAACTTGGTAAAGAATAATGTAAATTTTCCATTGTTTTGTATTATTCAATTTTTTTGCTAGCAAATTTTGTGTTGAAAATTCTATTAAGAAGTCTAATTGATTCAACCTCTTCTTTTATTAGCTTATACACTGGTGTCTTCAATTACAGATGTGGTGTTTAGTAATAAGGAGTAAATGCAAAATGCTGGAATTAAAAAAAATAAGACTGGTGAGCTAGGATAAATAATAGGTTTTAAAATCTATAAAAATTGAAAATAGAATGTGGGGGCTGGGGATTTAGCTCAGCGGCAAAGCGCTTGCCTGGCAAGCGCAAGGTCGTGAGTTCGGTTCCTGGTACCGGAGAAAAACCAAAAAAAAAAAAAATTTAAAAAAAAATAAAAAAGAAAATAGAATGTGGTTTCTTATAAAAAGCATCTAAGACATGCAAGGTATATGAACAGCACCATCACACCAAGCCATGAAACTGTGGCACCAATTGGTTGTCTGAGTCACTATGGTTGCCTCTTAAAGTTTCTTGATATTATTGAACGGAGGTAGTGGTTATAAAACTGATAATCCCACCAATTCAGAGAATTCTTCCACTGCCACCTGTTCTGGTAATGCTTAATGATTAATCAGTGCTAGAAGCATTTCTTTTTGCTAACTCATGGCAGAATAAAAATTAACATCATTATTTACTGCAGTATTTTTCGCTTAAATATCTTCCTGGACTCCAGGAACAGAAATATGGTCATGACCTTCCTGGGTTCTTGTGCCAACCTCCCACCCCTCTGAAAGACACAGTGAAAAGATAGATCGTAAAAATGAGATGAAGGGAGGGATAGAGCTGGAAACATTTTCAGTCCAGTGAAGAAGAAATATTGTTTGTCTGTGTCCTGAAGAGTTGCAACACTGTTTGGGTTAAAACAACACTCTGCTTAGGGTTAAAACACTCTACTTGAGAATGACTGAGGGAAAAGGAGGAGTTATTTATGCCCAGAAGCAGTTATTTCTGACTCCTTTCTTTGTCACTTTACACAGACATAAACGTAGATATTAAAGAAGCTCTTCTTGAACTTGGAGCAGTCATTTAAATGGATTGTTTTGTGAAATATAATACAATTAAGGCAATTAACTATCCATGAAATGAATCATTAGAATGCTATGAGAGTGCTTGAATTATAGGATGTGAGATAAGTATGGATTTTATATTCCAGGTTAGAATCGTGTTCACTAGTGAGGAAGCCTTTATAAGTTGAAGAGTTGCTATCTAGATTTGGAAGTTCTTTGCATGCTTTTCTGTTGTTGCTCAGCTGGTAATAAGTTTATGTCACAGTTTTTCTTTATTTTATTTAAAATATGTATATGCACATACATCTAGGTCCTGCTTTTTTGGAAAATATCTCTCTCTCTCTCTCTCTCTCTCTCTCTCTCTCTCTCTCTTTCCCTCCCTCTAACTCTGTGTGTGTGTGTCTCTCTCTCCCTCTCTCTCCCCCTCTCTGTCTCTCTCTGACTGTCTTTCTCAACTGAATGACACAAATAAACTGAAGCAAATGATATAATCCAAGATTACTAATTAAAGTGAGATACATAGGTATGTGAATTGCTTTTCTTTCGTTTCTTCTTTCTCTTTTCTTCCTTCTGCCCTGTTTTGTCCTACTTTCTTTTTCTTTCATCTTTTACCTAAGAGCTATACTGTTACTTTTTAAATAAACGTGCAAATCTCTCATTTTTACATTTTATGAATAAGAAATTTGCTCATGTCATAGGTTGCAAAATTGTCCTGAACATCAATATCAGAATATAAGTAATGTAATTTTTTTGTCTTGTATAAGTAATTTAAATTCCATGTACATTGTAGATTTGGATTTTGTAGCAGCAATCACTTGGTAAAATTTGAGCACTGCCATCTTCTATGTAGAAAACATCAGCACAATAATTAAAGATGGTCTTATCTCCCGTTTTAGTTTGTGTCACTCACATTAATTTCACAGCTTTGCCTCCTGGACTCTGTCTATCCATGGTGCTTGACCTGGCAACATCAAAATGTGGGCATTGATGTCCAGTTAAATGCGTTCTATAGAGCTACGTGGCTCCACAATCAAACCCCTACATATAGAATGGGATATAAAATCTGCATTCATGTGGAGTACTTATCTTTAAATTTCTCGGACAAATTTATAATGTATCTTGAAAACCACAATGAGTTACTTAATAATAAAGATCTTTAACCTAAAAAGTGTGTGCATATATTTTTTTATTCCCTATCGTGTAAATTGTATTTGCTAAGAAGAATTCTGTCTCAGATACTTAGAACATAGGCAGCATTGTAAACTATTTTTATGGATTTTAACAGCTTGTAGAACAGCCCTCTCTGAAATAACAATTAGCTGCTTTTGTGTTACAGAAAGGCTGTGTGCCAAGGGACACTTCTCGCTTTAAATGATCCTTCAGTGATGAGATGGAGTGAATTATTTTTTTCTCTTATGCCATCTATTTTCTCCCTAAATATGAAATTATTCACTGGGGTTAATTAGATGGAGCATAATTGTGGCGTTAAGACCTTGTTCTATGGTGTGGTGTTGGTATGAACAGGGTCCTGGAGAAGTGAATGAGCCTGGGGGAAGGAAACATTGCTTTGTACCACACAGATTCACCGGGCACTGTCAGGTGCTCAGCACAGATGTTCCTAGTCTCCACAATAAAACAGTGAGGCGTGGACTCTAAATTTCCTTTTCATTACACATCCTACTTTCTGCTTCTTTTTAAGAAATTCCTAACTGGGACAGCAATGCGCTCAGGTTAAAAAAATAAAAATTTCACCCGTGCTGCCCAGCCTCCCCCCATACTGGGGATGTGTGTGGTGAAGTGGTACCGTTCTGACCCGTATGGAATCAGCAGGGATCTCTGTGCTGGGCTCCTTAAAAGCTCTTTTATCAGGGGTGACTTAGCTGCCACATGTCCATGACTATCTCTGTTCAGGATCTCTTCATGTAGTGCTGAGGTTGGATAACGGTACCCTTGCTGCTGTGAGTGACAGCGTACATCAAGGACAGCTCCTGTAAGGAGAAATTAAAAGACAGGATAGAGGGCATCCCTGGATTATGCATCTGCAGGCTTCTGCAAGAGTTAAAATAAACATATTCTCTAAATGACACCGGGAGCAATAGGTCAGAGGCAATTGCCTAGAAAACAAGGCAGGTGAGAAAAAAAGGGTGCACAGTTTAACTGCAACTTGTACATGAAATTTGATGGACTCGGTCACTATGGAAACAACATTATCTGGGGAGTTGAGAAAACGCCGCTATTATTGTAAAACAAACACAGAGGAATTACTTCGGGGCTAGAAATCCCTCTGGGCACTGGTGGCTGGGAGATTTTGATTAAAGAATTGATCAGGCCTGCTGGTGGGGCTGTCCTTCATCTCCTATCTCCACAGAAGAATTACACGTATTCACTGCTTAAAGGGACTTTCCCTGGGACCAATGGTCTGAAATCAACGGAGACAACAGGTAAAACAAGCCCGGGAAGGCTTGGGGAACAAAAAAAATCAAAAATAAAACCAAAAAATCTCTGCTCAGACCATCTCAGCAGACCCCAGCCAGATCAGGCTGTGACAATTTAGATCATTTGAGGGGACATTAGTATCACAGCAGGAACCTAAATCCCTACTATGAATATTCCTATTTTTTATTTTTGAGTCCGTGGCTAAGATGAGCATCTAAAGGATGCTCTAGGCCACTCCTCTGTAAATGCTGAGATGCCAAATTCTACCCAGCTTACAATATTCTCTTAGTCTCATCCCTAATAGTCCTGGATGTTGCTATTATGAATGTCTTCCCCGTGGTTTTTGAGGTCAGGTTTACTTGAAGACTTCTAGAAACTACACCTACACCACAGTCTTCTAAATCACAAAGCCCTGCCTTCTGTCTAAAATTAGCATGGCCTCTTTCTTTCTCTCGTTTTCATTTTTAAAGGAACTGCATGACCAGTGCTTAGGAAAACAAAATCCAATCACCGCACACAAAATGCAAGTGGGAGTCACTAGGAGTAGACAGCTTATGCAGCAGGGAAGAATTTGGCAAGTTCTCTTCGAAGATTCTCCTGGATATGAGGTTTATAAAAACACAGTTTAGTAGCTGAGAGTCATTTTGGATAAGTCTGTGAGGAGAGAGCAAGCAAGGCTCCTGACGGCATTTTCCTAGAAAGACAGATTTACATGGGTGCTGGGAAGCCATTGTTAGACTGTACTACTTTTGGAACTTTAGGAAGAAAAATCTAAACCTCCCAAATGGTTCTTTTACTACTCTTGGTTCACTAAAGCATCTTAGCATACTCCCCTTAGGACTCTGGTTGGGTCTTTAGTTTAGGCTCCAGGGCCAGTGGTCTTTGGCTTCATAATGCCATCTCAAGAGTCCATCTTTGAGAATATCCATGCCTGCATTTAGGGGTTATTTGGGCAGAGTTCAGAGGCTTAGTTCAACACACCCAAAGTTTATCATCCTTGAGTTTGAATGCATCCTTTGAACTTGCATAGATTCTCAGCTGTGGGGTACCTAGCAAGAAAAATGAGACACACACATAAATAAAACAAGCTGTTATCTTTTGCTGTTTGGTCTCACTGATTTATTCTGTCTTATGAATACTGGAAAGTAAAAGGATCCACATCAAGAGTCTGTTACCCAAGAAAAGAAAGCTGCATGGAGCTTGATGGTCTTCTACATACATAAGGCAATCTCCACCACTCATCACTCAACCCAGGCTGTGGATAGAAACATGGGAGACTCTTGAGGCTGCAGAGAAATAGGTTAATTATTTAAAATATTTCAGCATGCCTGAAGGATGAAAACCCAAACAAACTTTCTTGCTAAATTACATAGCCAAAAAATGCTTTTGACTGTACTGCTATTGTTTACCATCGGGGCCTATAAAACATCCTTGATCACCAAGGAACATGAACTGGAGACACAAGGAGTCCCAGGAGATTTAGTCACTGTGAAAATATCTTTGCAGAAAGTTATCAAAAACCTTCAAAGTTCCGCATAAAATGCTTCAGTCACACACAGCACTCACAGTGGTTAAATGACCTTTAACCACTAGAAGCACGTGTTGCTTCTAGAATTAGAAGCACATGTTAGAGATCAATAATTTATTGTGCTGTTAGTTGATTTTTTGACATCAGTTTGCCTCAGGAAGGGACATTAGCCATGGGGAGACCTGATTAAGGACAGAGATAGCCCCTGTCAACAGCTCATTCCAGAATCATCAGCTCAGTTCATCAGATCCCATTGCACAGAGGAGGAAACCTCCTTCTCAGTGAAATTAATCTGCTTAAAAGAGACAGGGACATAAAAGGACTCAAGAGAAAGACACAAAGACCAATGAGCAAATCAGGGTCTCTGAAGAGATGACGGCAGTCCCGATACTGCTGAAAGTTGAGATGTTGTGGTATAATCACTAAATGAAAAACATGATTGTGGAAGTCTTTGTAAAATACAGGCTTGATGTTTTCTACAAGTGCTACCACACTGTTGGTTGGTCATCCGTTATTTAGAAGGATTTGGCAAAGAAAATATATGTGGGAAATGTACGTGGGACTGTTAAAAACCAATGGAATAAGGAGAATCTTCAAATGTAGACAAGCAAGAATGATGAAATTAAGAAGAAAAATGGGAGCTCATACCTTTTGAGGGAAATGCTGGTGCACAGTGAGGCACACCTTGCTCTCTGCTCTCCTGCTACTTAGTCTTTCTTGGGAACAGGAACGTTCAGTACTCTGGCGAGGCTTCCCTCAGGGGGCAAGTGAATGCTAGGAGCCACAGCTTTTTTTTTTGCATGTAGTTCTTAAACAGAGGCTGTAAGGAAAGAAAGCCAACCTGAGAGAATCACAGATCTAGACTGGCAACAGCTGCTTGTCTTATGATTTATGCAACTTGGAGCAATGTAGCTGGTGTCTCCAACACTTAGTTTGCTTGTTTATAGCTGTTCTTGCTGTATTAAAGTACAACTAAGACTGCAGGCTTAAGAACCAACTGCCTAAGTTTGAATATCATCATATCTACAATTTCCCAGCTCTGTGACTTTGAGTAATTTAATTAACCACTCTGTGCCCAAGGTTTCTAAACTGTAAAATAAGAAAAATAGTAGCAGCCACTTCACAGTTGTTATGAAGATTGAGGAAATATTTATAAAGAGCTTAAAGCAATGCCCTTGCTATGAGTGCTAATAAAGTACAAGCAATTAATACTGCCAGCAACAAACTTCCTCTCTTAGTGTTTGGACAACTTACATTTTTAAGCTTTTAACACTTACCTGAACTAAAAAATAAAATTAGAAAGGAATGATTGTGTAACCATTTCGAAGAATATGTTTAAATGATTCCTATCCAAATGTAAATGATTTCTGTACTGTCTTTCCCAAAGCACTTTGCGTTATCTAAATCCTATTTCCTTTCCACTGTGTGAAGCCTCAGCATTCAGTCAAATGGTGCTTTCAGAGTAAAAATTCTATTCTATGCGGAAACTTGTAAGGCTTAGTGAATAGCCCAAAACTGAGGAAAAATCAAACTGCACATAATACAGGCTAAATTTCCTGCATAAAATATCAAATGGGCATTAAAGCCATTTCTAAAAATATTTAACTACTTTATATCGCAATAATATGTATTATTTTCAAACTGTTCCAACGCTTGCCAGTAAGTTGGAAGGGTCCTAGAAAAAGCAGGTTCTTCATCCCCTAATGACCCATCATAAGCCAGATAAGCCGCTGCTAACTGAACCTGGGGGACTATGCTGGGCTGGTGATATCGAGGGACCTGCCAACCACCCAGGAGATGCTGAGCCACATTTCCTACCCTGGAAGAGAAGAGGTGGGTTTAGCTTGTAATGGGAAAGAGCAAATATTCTTCCCTGAAGGATGACATACTTCAGTAGAAGGATCATGGGTCAGCCAGATAGAAGAGGATTCAAATTCTAGGTGGGTGGGCATCTGTGAATTAGGGCCATTTCCTACTTGCTATTAGCATTCAGTTTCTTTCTGAGTGTAAATGAAGTAAATGATATCTATTGTGTTTGTTGTCTTAGTCTGTTTTCTGCTGCTGTAACAAAAGTATCACAGCATAGGAAAGTTATAATGAAAAGAAGTAAAGGGAAGTTTTTTTGCTACAGTTCTGGAAAGTGGGAAGTTGGAGACTGAACAGCTGGCATGTTAGCATATGGGAGATACTACTTGCTACTTCATCCTCTAGCAGGAGAGGGAGAGAGACAGAGCCAGAAAGACAGACAGAAACAGAGACAGTAACAGAGAGACAGACAGAAATAGAGACAGAAACACAGAGACAGAGACAAAAAGAGACAGAGATTTTTAAATAAATCACTCCCAAGATAATGCCATTAATCCATTCATAAAGATAGAGTTAACATGGCCTAAAATAGCTCTTAAAGATCCTCTTTTAATACTGTTAGAACAGAAACTAAATTCTAGTATGAATTATGAAGGAAACAAATGCTCAAATCATATTTTAGGCTAAATCCAATGAATGTATCAGGACACAATTACATATATAAACATATCTGTACATACACAGACTTACCTAGAATTTATTGAAGTAGGAAAGCAGGAATTGCTCTGTAGATGAATACTTCCTGTTTTCTTACCTATGATTCAGTACTAGTAGTACTTTTCAGAAAAATTTGGAAGTGAAGCACTAATAGCTATAGGATACAATGCTTTCGTAACAGTTAAAATTTATCTTGAGGTTGTGGTGGATAGCTGAGCCATGATCTAAACGTATTCTCTTCACGTTCCCAAGAGAAATGAATTTTCCTCTTAGTGTTGCTACCATGAGCTATGGGCTTGGGGGAAATGACTCCACCACTCTGCACCCTGTTTAAAAATATTTAACCCCTGGCAATTCTCTAAATGATTTTGTGGTTCCTTGTGATACCACAAAAGGTAATGGTTTTTCCTCATTCTATTTGTAGCTCTGATTCCTATTTTTTCTTGTTTTTTTTTTTTAATGTTTCTTTTTTCTTTAGCATATTGCTATAGTCAGAATGTTTATGCGTTCCCCAAGTTTATGTACTGAAGTCTTCATACTCGAGGTGATAGTTTTAAGACACGGGACCCTGGTGTGTTGATCAGGTCAGGGGGAGGGAGTGCCCTGAGAGAAAAGGGGTAAAGTACTCTCAGCCCTTCCAGCACCTGGGGACACAGTGAGAAGGTACCATCTTTATACCTCGAGCTAGACTCACACAAGACCCAAAATTTACCTTCATCTTGGACTCACCCAGTTTCAGAACCATAAGATACACTTTTCTATTGCTGATGATCCAGCCAGTTTATGATATTTTGGTAGAGAATGCTGAGCACAGTAAAACACATATGAAATTTACTTCAGTTTTCTAGTTATTTTATTCTTGTCCATTCTGAATTTTAGCTGAAAAATCTAATTCACATTATTTTCTGCATCTTTAAAAATCTTTCTTTAACGTACAACTGATATGCACCCTATACTTCCCATCCTAATAAACTGACATTTCAGTTAATGTAATAGTTATTACATACAGTTTTTTGATCTGAAATTACTGCCTTTTTCTAAAATTGGGTGTATTTTAAACAGCAAAATCCACAGGAGAAAGGAACAGTTACTGCTTAAATTTTTTTGACCCATTTTGCATGTTTATAGCTGGTAATCTGAACAACTAATTTGCAGACAACGATATGCAATATGCTATACAGACAACAGTATGCGATATGCAATTCCTACCATCTTGTGTAGTGAAGCTCTGTACCTCATGGTTTTATTATTATTATTTTTTATACTCTTTAATGGTTTGATCAATCTTGCATTTTTATATCTGGTAATCTAAGCAACATGGTTGAAGATAGCAATATGTAGTATAACAGCCCCTGTGAATTTCTATCCTTTTGTTTTGAAACCCTGTATCATTTTGTTTGTTTTGTTTTTGTCTATGTTGTTCTTTTGTTAATGTCTTTCTATTTTCTTTAAAATGAAAAGAAGTGTCTGGGGATATAGCTCAGTGGCATAAGCGCTTGCTTGGCAAGCGCAAGGTCTTGAATTCAATCCATGGTACCCCCCAAAAATTACATAAGTTCTTGTAAAAAAGGTGAAATATAGTTTTTATAGTTACAGTGCCAGGAAGTAGGTGGAGTCATAAATAATGCAGTAACTAAGATAAAACACTAAAATTCTGGTGAGGGCAGCGTACATTTATGACAGAAATTAAGAAAGACCCTTAAATATGTTACTACGTTTTGAAAAACGCTAGAACCCTTCACCTACGGGAATTGGAGGAAAATATTCTTCCCGGAGTGCTACTAACCTTTTGCATTACTATTATTAAGGTGCACATCTACAGCCGAGTGATTTGTATGGTACATGGCAGAAAACTGCACCTGTCCAACCCACGCCTCTTTTCCATTGAGTACAAGCACTAGTGGGTATTACTGTGAAACCATTGAGCTCAGCAGACCTCCGTGATTCCCTAGCCCCTGGACTGTGAGGAAAGACGGTCTGTTCTCGGAAACAGTCATAAAATAAATGGAGAGCAAACTGGGACATTCTGAGTACTCTTCCCAACATCATGCCTAGCATAGATCTCGGAGAAATGGCAATTTGTAAATAATAAATATGAGCAGTTAGCACAAGACAGAGTTTCCGTAATGGTTCTTTTATTGTTACATCACAAATAAGCATTAGAATGGTCATGGGATGATGGCAACTGAATTAAGAGCAATAATAGATCTATCAAGCAACACAACATGTTGTACATTTTTCTCCAGCAACGGAAGCTATTATCTAGGCAGTTACTTTGTGTTTTAAAACTTTGAACAATAAGTAAAATGAAGGATCTGCAGACCTGTTTGCCCTCTTGGGGATGGGAAATGGTAGGAACGCAAAATATGAATGATTTGGATTGCAGAGAAGAAGACAAATAAATAAAAGCCCTTTTGTTTTCACCCAAGGCTTGGATGATATTTTAATTCCGATCTTTTGTCATACCATCATCGTAATCACAGCTCTAATAATTATTATGAAAAGGCCTTGATAATTGTATTTCTATTAGGAGATGGAGCATTCTTGGACCCCATGGTGCCACCTTGTGGTCACAAGAGAACACAGTTTTTTTAATTTTATTTTTTTTAATTTTAGAGGAGAGTCTGTTAACTTTTCATATTGCTTCCACTGATACGAGATAAGATTGGAAGAACAACTCGGGAAGCATGTTAGCAGAAATACCTATGCACAAAACATCATGGACACCATGGAACCCATAAAACAGCATACACTAAAGAGCAACAATTGTCATTCTTCTAAGAATGAGTGGTAGTTACTGGATTTTTGCCTATACTAGCTCCACAAAAAGTCTATGTTTAGAAGATTAAATTGGAGTTCATTTAGGCTGGCAATCTCGATCTACCAATATAGACATGGAAATCTGGAGGATGTCCATTGAGAATCTAATAAATAATTCAGCAATCTATTTATTGCAAGAGAAAGCAGCCAGAATTTAGATATGAATTTTCAATATTGTATTAGAATAATCATGCAAAGGCACATAAATAAATGTATTAATATACAAAATTCTAATAGCA
Organism: Chinchilla lanigera; assembly: GCF_000276665.1. Classification (NCBI taxonomy): domain Eukaryota; kingdom Metazoa; phylum Chordata; class Mammalia; order Rodentia; family Chinchillidae; genus Chinchilla; species Chinchilla lanigera. Next base: position 2,765,411 of record NW_004955478.1, on the reverse strand, counting down.
TCATTAAAGATTTACTTTGTAAATGTATGTAATATACTTTCATAATGTTATGCATTTCAAAGAGTTGTAATATTTATTTAAAGGGTTCTTCTGCTTTCTGATTCCCACTTGGGTCAGTGTGCAGACATGAAGAACAGAAAACATACTTAGTCTTTTATACTTTAGTCTTTTAGTACTAAAGGTACTTAGTCACCTTCCCACAGAAAACTATCAGCTAGAGACTAAATAACATATTTTTTTTAAAAAGTCAAAAATTTAGTGGGTATTACAATGATCAATACTGTCACTCTAAATCATGGCATTATTTTTAACTTGCATGTCTCATTTTCTCTTCCTTCCTTCCTTCCTTGCTTCTTTCCTTCCTTCTTCTCTTTCTCCCAGCTTTCTGTTCAAGATTAGAAGTAATACAGCCAGTACATTAAAAATTTTCAGTCACCGGTACCTGATTTTTAAAATATTCATGCATTCCTATGTTGAGCATCTACCATCTGTCAGGTTATTCATAGACATTGTAAAAGCAATAATGACTGCATAGGAAAAAAATCTCATCTTCGTTGAACTTCAAGTGGGAGAGAAAAAAAAGGAAGGAAACAAATACACAATTTCATGTTATGTATTATAAAAAGAATTTGGAGAAAAAAGAGGAATTTCTCTATGCCTATGTTGACAGGCTCAGACACTTACAATACAGAACATGAACCATGTAGGTTTCGAAGAAAAGGTTACAAACCAGTGCTAGTGCTCCAAAGCAACATTTGAGAATTTAAGAATTTGAAGGAGTAGCAAAAATTCGGTTTGGGAGAGGATGTGCTTCAGATATCTATTTGATATCCACGTGGGAACATCAGCCGCTAAAGCTGGAAACTTGAAAGCCATCTTCCTAGGCTACATGTTTAAACATGCAGGCTTTGACGTGATCTCTGAGGAGTTGAATGGAGGGGAATTGTAGTACTAGATGGAGCCAGGCAGCCGCAGCACTAGGGGGCTGAGAAATATGGGAGTGGATTAAAAGTACCTGAGATGGAGCAGTCCAGAGGTTGGAAAGAAGACAGAGAGAAGTTGTTACTTAAAAACCGATGAAGAATGTGACCCAAACAGAGATTGTCAGTGTTGGAAATAAGACTTAAAGGTTTTTGAAAGAGAACCTGGGGTAAATGCCTGGCTGAAGGGAGCTCGTTGAAGAATGAGATTCGAGAAAGTAGAGACAATTTGGAAAAATGGTGATATAATGGGGAAAAGAAGCACTCGGGTGGCTGAGGCAGGAGGATCGCTGCAAGTTTCAGACCAGCCTGCGCTACAAAGTAAGCTCAAGGCCAGCCTGAACTGCACAGCGAGACTATCACAAAAAGCCAAAAAAAAAACCAACCAAACAAACAAAAAACCACACAAAAAAACCAAAAGGGATAAGATAGAGATATGAAGTCAAAGGCAGTTTTCCTCTTCTTTCTTTGTATTTCTTTTTATCTTTTTTTCTTTTTTTTTGCCTTTTGGTAGTGGGAGGTAGTTCAGTATGTTTATGAACAGATGGGAATGATCCCTCTCTAAGGAAAAAATAGATAATGTAGGAGAGAGGGGATAATTAAAGAAATAGAGCCCTCAAATACATGAGAAGAGAAGGCATCTAATATGTAAGCACAGGGAACACTCAATGTCATCTTAGTGGCAGGCACAGCCAGGAAATAGCAGACACAGATAGAGACAGCTGGGTGGATTTCTTATTGGGTTGGAGGGATTGAAAGAGGGAGTTGCTCTCTTTGCTTCCATTTTCACTATAAGAAGTAACATAACCAGATGAGGATGGAGGTCATTGGTACAGGTTGGATGAAGGGGGACAAGATTTAAATACTCTTCCCAGATACTTTCCACTAGGGAAACACAATAGGACTGAATCTAATAGGATAGCCAGACAGTCCTAAAGTCTCTCTCTAGGCTTGATATCGTACTTTTAAACTAATATCAGCTAATGTGTCTGTGTTCTTTTTTCCATCTATAACATTTATTATAATTTAGTTTCAAAGATCCAATCAGTTGAAAAAAAAAATCCCTCTTTCCAAATGAACATGTTTTATTTTTATGAATGGTGCATGCATTTGCATTTCAATAAAAGAGAGCTAATTTTATCTGCTACTGAAACACGAAATGCGAAGATCTACAAGTAAATGGCTAGATCACAATTTATCTCAAAAAAAGCACCTTAGGATTTGAGTATCCTGCAGAGCAAGAAGTCCTGACTGTCATGCGCTAGTTCTCCAGCTCCTTCTCTACGTGGTCAGATGTTACAACCAACTGTTGAGAAGTGTGTGCAGTGCTGGGATTCTACCAAAACAACTTACCCTAGTCCAAGCTTTCTAGTATGCTATAAAGCATAGCTTGGGCTAGCATAAGTTCTTTTGGTTTTAAAAAAAAAAAAAAGCATAATGAAAGGGTCTAAGTATTGACTTCATGATCTAGAGAGCCATGAGTTAGTTTATTTACACTGGAATTATTCGGGAACACCAGGCACCTGGCTAGAGTGGGTTGTTGCTACAGCTAAATAGCAATCAACTGGCACAAAATTTGCAATCAAATATTTGCTTGTCTTCATAGCAATTGAACTTATTTTGTCTCCATTGATTTTTTTAAATACATTTGTATATAATGGCAAAACTGGTTCTTTTGGGCCCATCCCTACCTATAAAAACTCTATTGTTATTTCCTTGTCAACAGACTTCAGTTTTCCCGGGCAGAGGGACAGGGAGAACAAATCTTAGCTGACCTGGTGTTACCTTGACTCGGGAAGTATGGTCTGATATACATTTAGGACAAATTCTTTCTAAAATTTAACTTGAAACTTCCTGTTCATGTTTTCAAAATGCACTGTTATGTAACAGAGAGGTAAGCAATGTTAAAATCTGATAGGGCTTTTTCCAATAAATCCACCCAACATAAAGATCAAAAATCTTCACTTTTCACTGAAAGTATAATAAAGAGAGAATGGTGGATTCCAGGCTAATAATAGGCTTTTAACCAATTAAGTATTTTAATGATGTGTTTCAGTGTATATTATAGCATTCATTGCAGCTACTGTGCTATTAGATAATGTTAAGGGAACATTTTAAATGTATAATATTTTGTTGCTGTCCTAAATTCAACTGCAATTTATGAAGGAGGGATGTATTTATACTTAGTTGGTAGTAAAATTGTTATAACATCCGGTAGCTACCCTAAGTCACTGGTTTTTGTTGAATATCTTAATATAACCACAAAAAAGAGGCTCACAAACCCTTGTTACGTTGCTTATTTATAAATATTGACAAAAGAAACACTCTCAAAAATGTCAAATATACTATCTTCTTGGTTCCTAATCTTTTACAATGAGAGCTGCCAGTCTGCTTACTTTTTCCAGAAGCCTGTATGAAGGAAATCCATATGCTTGTTAAGAACATTGTACTAAAAAAAAAAAAAAAACAGAAAATACTATTGTTTTTAAATTCATGTCCATGAATGATGTCCAAATTCACGTCCATGGAGAAAGAAGTAGTGATTTTCAGTTTACCATCTGTCCTGAAAACAACAATGATAATGATGATAATAATGAACAATCTTTGAATCAGCCCCCAGAGATCAGCATATTAAAGTAAGTATGTGAAACAAACAGAATAATAGAGTGATAGCATGGTGAATGTCATAGGACTGCACCATCCAAGTCTTGGAAGATTAAAAAATAACTCATACTTCACCATTTTTCTATCATAACAACCTAAATTATGTGACTCTCAAAGGGCTTATATTCATGTAGAAGTTTCAAAAATTGATCTAATAATTTTATGTCTAATGGACCAAACAGCATTTGGGAAAATTTCTGCTATTTTAGTTATGCCAAAGAAATCACAAAACAAATAACTCTGGAGGGTTATTTGTTAGAAGTAGATATAATGGAGAAGAAAACCAAACTTCCATTAAGAAGGATCTTGCTCAACTTGGCTTCCATGTTTGTAAAATGAAACAAAACAAAATGCAAATCAGGGGAAGGGGAGTGAATGAATTTGTTCATGGATCTTTGACGTATATTCAACTTTAGAGATAAGGAAACTTCTTCTTTAAAATTTTAAAGTTTTGAATATAAAGTATTTATAGGACTCATGTCTCGTTGGTGGTAACTAGCATCTTTTGTTCCATTTTATTAGATTCTGAAACTCAAGAGATGATGAAAATTAATGGGTTTCTTTCATTTCATTGTAAGGTCTGATGAATTTTTCTCCTAAATTTTCTCATGAGATGCAATAATTTAGTACTTCTAAAATCCATGCATCCATCTTCATTTAGATTTTTCTCCTCTATTGTTTTTCTCTCCTGGAAGCTGTTATGAAATTTGGAGCCACATACGCTCTATGAATGGGTAATTGTTCTCTATGGAATTGCAGTCATTATGTAACTACCTAAGGGTCAGGAAAAATAAGATATCAATGTCTCTGAACAAGTCAGTATTTTCATGAAGATTTTCTTGGTCTGACTGTGGATTTAGCATTTCATACCATTAATGGTACAACTGCAAACTTAATGCAGGAGATTTAATGATGAGTTGAACTCAGTTCTCTTGTTGTTAAAGAAAAGATTAAAATGAACAGAAGCCAAAAGCTCTGCTCATTTAGTATTGAAATTTGATGTTACAATAAACTGAGAATTTAACTTACTAAAAGGATGCGATTAGGCTTATAAGGAGATATAATGGAGTTATTGGGGGAAAAAACCAAACTTCTATTAATTTTTAGGAATTTCTAGTAAAAGCAAGTCTTTGGTGACTTTGCAGTTAGGTTCACAGGGGCAATTTGGAAGATTTTGCCTTCTATGAAAGATGATGTGAAAGAGGCATAGTAAACGGGAGTGACTACATGCATTCTACTGGTTTCTCCTTACTAAATCCAGTAAGGGAATTTCCCTGAGCTTTTCCCACTGGAGAATTCATATGGATTTCGGCCTATTTCTATATTCACTCATTTAATAAAGAATAAAATCTTATATGAATAACTTAGTACGATGTTTTTATCCTAATGAGTACAGATATAAAATTACAACATCTGTGTGCATGAAGAACTTTGACCTCACTGCTTGTTGTAGCCCCTCAGTGAACAGAGGATCGGAGTAACTTCAGAGCCTCCATGGACATTACAAGCTTCAGGAGCAATGAAAAGGGAGTCATATCTTCTTTGTACTCTTTAATATTTCTCATTAGGTTTTGGCTCTTTATCATGAAATGATACATAGAGACTCATAAAAGAATGCCACTAAAGAAACACATGGAAGTAAAAGTAAATCATAATCACATCAATTAGGTCATTGTTTTATATATATA
>NW_004955478.1:2755864-2759979 GCF_000276665.1 Chinchilla lanigera | reverse complement strand
ATAATAATATATATATAATTAGAGCAGAGATATGAGAGCCTGACCTACTAAAAATACCTTTGGGCCATCATCCAGATATCCATCTATCTATCTATCTATCTATCTATCTATCATCTATCTATCTTATGCATTTGCATACCAATGACCTATTTTGTTTATCCTGGACTATTTTGTATGATTTTCTACTTAAGAAAAAATTGTGTATTGAAGTAGTACTTTCCTAGTTACTGAGAGCCTTATTGTTTTTCCTGCCTCTTAAATTTTACATCTCAAATAAATAATGTCTTACTTGTCTCATCCTAATTTTAGCGCTGAAGACAAATATGGAAAGAGACACAGATGGGTGTGGTGGCACATGCATATAATCCCAGCATTCTGGGGGTATTAGGTAGGAGGATCTAGCCTGGGCAAAGATACCTTACCTGTAAATAAAATGTTATTTAAAAACTAGGGATATAGTTCAATTTAAAAGCCCTTAGTTCAATCTCTAGTGCTGACAGGGGTGTGGGGGGGGAGAAAGAAAGTAAGAAAGAAAGAGAAAGAAAGAATAAATGAAAGAAAAAAGAAAGAAAGGGAAGGAGAGAGAAAGGCAGGCTGATGAGGTCTAAAACGCTGATACGAACACATAAAGATTGTATTTCTAGGAAGAAATGAAATCACACACTAGTATCATCAACATCCAAAGTTAAATGAAGTTAATAAACACATTTTAGGACATAATTTACATTATACAACCATCCAAATTGTTGATTTATTTGTTGTTTTTGATGTTACTTTTCAATATGTATAGATTCTTGAGTACAGTAGTTAATTATCACTAAGGAGGCCAAATTCAAGATACATTGAACTGAAGCAACACAAAGTTAAAGATTTTCCTAAATGTTTAACAGCCTCTTTAATTTTCTGGGCATGAACAAGCTCAATACAGCCTATTTGCAGGTTTGCTAAAATCTTGGAAAGATATAATGGTGAAAAATAGATCAAAACTTAATCGGCACGGAATTAGTTTTACATTCACTAATTGTAATCACTGACATTAATAAAAGCCCAAATTCTCTCTTATAAGCTCAATTGAAAGCCACTTATTTTTAACATGTTAAGCATAACTGATCAGAACATATTAACTATAATTAGTTTGAACAGAAAACATTTCTTGTCTGAATTCATATTTTGCAATCATTATGTTTTTTATTCTAAAATGAATCTATGAGCATTTTACCTCAGCTTTAATGAGGAGCCAGCAGTTTAATTGTTCATTACATTTCCTCAAAGTCCAAGAATCAGAGGAGAGGAATAGTAGTCACACTCTTTTTATTCAATTTAACCTGATGATCTAGTGCATTATTCCAGGCTAGGGGTCAGCTGATTTTCTGTAAAGGATGGGAGAATAAATTCTTCAGACTGTGTGGGCTACAGCAGCTCTCTGTTCCATTCACTCACACTGCCATTGTAGTTAGAAAGCTACTGATTTCTGTAAACAAATAAATGTGGCTGCATTCTAGCAAAACTTTCTGACTTTCACAAAATTTCTATTGCATATAATTTTTCAAAGTCATGAAACAGTATCTATCTTTTTATTTTTCCTACCTTAAAAATACAATAACAGGGTTACTTTTAAATCTAAAATAGATTTTAAGCCTGATTTTGCCTATGGGCATAGTTGCGGATTTTTATTCCAGGGCCCTTATGGCAGCTTAGATTTAAAATCTCAGAAAGACCTAGTGTTTTCTTTTCACAGGTCTAGTAATATATAGATATGCTCCTGTAAAACATTATCCCTGTTTTGGGTCATTTCTAGACAAAGATACTTGCCCATCAGTAATGCTCAATCTTGTATTTGAACAAATTAAAGGGATCTGTTATAGTTGTCATTCCACACGAATAATTAAGTTTTCTGATGAGTGGACCTTTAAAAGAAAAATCCCCCATTGATCCTATCTCTCAGTTTCATTCGTTCTGTTTTCTGCGTTGCTACCTTTTCCATTTTAATCCAGTTCTTCATTAGTACTTCTAAATAATCAGCAGTATTCAAATTCCACAAGACGTCTTCCAGATAGCTGCTGTTCTAGAGATTCGAGCCTTATCAACAGAATCCATCCTAGAGGTTTTCCCAGAGTAACCCATGCATAGATGGCAGAAGAACAGTGTCCTTAGGTGGGACATCATCATAACAGCATCTGTGCCACATCAGCATATCCAGGCTCCACTGCTACTCAGGCTGTCCATGGCCAGTGGCAAATGTCTAGCATCTACTGGCAGTGTGATAATCAGTGCCCTGCTCTGCAGCTGATGAAAAGTTCCTAGAGAAGAAAAAGGAAAAGGTCAGAAGTCTGAGAAGACCACCAATTCTGCCCACTTAGGCTGACTCAGAGAACGCCCTACAGGGAGTGGAAGGCAAAGGAGCTGAAGGATGAAGCCTTCTGCTTTACTTTGGGTGCATTTCAGCTTATCTGCAAATGCAGACAAATATACGCCCTGTTTTGCTCCCATTTACTTTTTCACTGCTTAGAAAACCCTCTTCCTACATTTGATAGAAAAATAAATCAGAGCACTCGGCCTGACGAAAGATAATAGTATCAGGGGCAAGCTGTATTTTACTTTGGGTTTTGATGCCTGGAGTCACTGCGGTGGCTTTTATGTGCTCATAACTCTGGAGCCAAGGTCTTTGACTATTCAAACCATCCTCCTTCCTGTCAAGTTAAGACTGGGACAAAATACTTGTAATCCTAACGTGTCAGCCAGATTCAAACCATCACAAACCAATCACACATGGCTTCTCCCATCAGCCCAGCAATTGGGATGATTTTTCCATAATACAACGAACATTTAGGTACTTTTCAAAGAAAACTCACCAGCCAGTATATCTCTTTTCTAACCAGAATGTTGCTGAGGTCATCTGCAGTGGGTGCAAACACGTCCTTTAAGGAGAAGGGTTTTTAGACCAGAAGCATTAGTTATGGAGGTTGTCATTGTTGTTGTTCCTCCCAAGGAAGAGAATAAAAGTGTAATCACACTAGGTCATGTGTAAATTTATGCTGTTTTTACTGGCTCTTAACCCTTTTCCTTCCAGGAATTGTTAAGCTCCTTTGCAGTCATATATCAGCACTGGGTATGTTCTCACCAAGCATGACCGTTTGACGGTAAGGCCCCTCAATAGACCAACAGAATAGAAGTCGGGTCATGTAACTGATTCCCTGGAAATTACGTAAGAGAAATAAATACCCTGGTATTTGCACAAAGGAAATTATGAAATTCTCCTCCAACATGAATTCATAGACTCTTAAATTCTCCTGTGAGAAAAACATTTTCTTGGTCTCAAGGGGTCTTCAGTGCAGTTTGGAACAAAACCTTTTGTAGAGAAGATCTCCGATTCCTTGATTGCTTGAAACAGGCTAGGGTTGAGGCTGGCTTTGGATGAAGACTGGGAAGAGGGTCAGGAGACAGGACAAAGCTCCATGCATCCGTCTATGCATACGTTTCTTTCTTCCCTTTTTTGGCTGTATTTGATGGCTGATACGTCAACTTACAGAAAATTAGTTTGTGTTATGAAGAAATAATTCCAACTGCATTTCAGTGTTTTTCTTTTCCTTTTCTTCTTTCTTTTCCAGATTGGAGTATTTCATCTCATGGAGCATGGCTTTATTTTATGGTATTAAGTGTGCCTGGTACTTTTCTGGCACATTCCTTTGGTCCATGATGCTTTTGAATGGAGCTTGTGAAGCTGGAATCACACAGGTCTTGAGCTGCATGTCTAGAGATAAATATAGTGCAAAATTATGATAGAACTCTGCCTGGATCACCAGCAATGTTTGTATCCTTTCATAGGACTTGAAATAATATGGACCATGGAGAAGGAAAGTGAAAATATAAGCAATGAATGCATGTGCAAAGAAGACAGAAGACAGTAAAAACTAATATTTGTGCTTAATTTACTTAAAGAAAATCAGTTTCATCCTGAGCACGTGATTAATGAGATTTGCATTAATTTCCACTGTATTGCCTGGATTTCAAAGCTAGGGGTGCTGGGGATTTAGCTCAGCGGCAAAAGCGCCTGCCTGGCAAGCGCAAGGTCGTGAGTTCGGTTCCCGGTACCGGAGAAAAACCAAAAAAAAAAA
>NW_004955478.1:2644183-2755764 GCF_000276665.1 Chinchilla lanigera | reverse complement strand
AAAAAAAAAAAAAAAAAAAAAAAAAAAAAACAATCAAAGCTATGGAAAACATCAAAGACTAAATGTGTTATGCTAAATCATGCTGGATCCAGGTTGATGTCCACATTACTTTTTTGAGGAGAATACAAACAATAATTTTACTATTCTCTTTCTGCAGTGAACTGTTTAAATGATCTGTCTTCAGTTCACGTTTCACAGAAATGTTAAAGCTCCTTAGCCTCAGAGCTTTCTAGACTAATCTTCTTTCGAAAAAGTCTGAGAGAGTTGACAATATCTATTTTGAATTTTTCATGGTTTTAATGTATAAGAAATGTGTGTGTGATGGGTGGGTAGATGAGTTTCTAAAATTGCAAATTGTGAAATATAACTGAATTTTCCTCATCACAAATTCATAGAATTATGAAAGCACTTTGCTGAGAGGGAGAATCTTATAGCTGACCACAGCTCTTCTGTCAGAACCTATAACTGCAACTCAAAACTTGGCCTCCTCTGCCCTCTTATGAGTTTTGAATACTAGGTCAACAGAAAAAACTTTGTGTGTGTGTGTGTGTGTGTGTGTGTGTGTGTTTGCATGTTCATATACACTTTGAATCTGCTCTCTGTCAGCTAATCTATTAAGTTTATTTCTTCCTTCCCTTAATCTGCAGTAAGGAGACACATATTTTATATAAAAATAATATTCAATAAGTGCAATTGCTTCGAGGTTTAGTGTTTGCCTGAGTAGGAGGAAATATACCACTTTTTTCAAGGTTTTTTGAAAGCACTATTGCACATGATTTCAATCACATAAACAAGGTTTAATCTCAGCAAATGTGAAAGCAAACACTCCTAATTGATTTTCTTCCCTGTTGACTTAACAGTTACAGTATGAGTCTTCACGTATTTAAGTTTACAAGCAGGGAAATGGCAGTCAGACTGCAAAAAGGCATATTTATAGTGTCAGTTCCTGCCTTGCTAAAACGCAGTGACTCAGTTATGCAAACCATACAAAGGAATAGACTTCAGTGTAAAAGCTAGTTTTGAAGTGAAATCTTTGCTGATAACAAGGTTAGAAGCTTGAAATACTGGGAGCAGAATATAAGTCCATGCTGTAAATTCAGAGATTATTGCTAAACCTAGAAATAATTTCTAAAACACTTATGTAGAGAGAGAATTGATTTAAATTCTATTAACTCTTAAAATGGATGGGTTGTAGCTTAAATTCAAATGCAGAAGAAGAAATATATGCATTTGATCTTAAGTATATTAAAGCATTTAATCAGCTATGAGTAGTAACATAATCTGGATATTCTAAAATTACATGATGTTATTACATGATGTTATTAATATTATCATTCATCACTAATGTTATTGGTGGTAGTTGGGTACAACATTTTATTTTTGCACTATTTTAATGCAAATTTTAGTTATTTGTAACATACACAGAGTTTTGAATATTAGAGCATAAATTTATCAAAAGACTGAAATATTTATCAGTTGAGGATATGTACTGTAGAGATTATTAGAGAATGATCGAGGAAAATTTTGATCAAATCCACAACTGTGATTGAATTTATTTTTCAAGTGAAAAAAATTGCACACAAAAAACCATAAAACTTGAGTTAAATGATGGGGCAGAGGTACTGTAGAAGGAGGAAAAAAAATTCCTATATTTTAGAGTCAAGGAAGAAATAATTTAAGGGAACTTGTGGAGCAGAAATGCTAGGAAAAATTCTATTTCACAGAAAGCAGACGAGGAAGTGTTAGATTTGAAATCAGTTAAGCTTAGAATTTGTATTAACGGCATCCACACTCATGCAGCGGTTTCCTGGAATATAATTTCTGTATCTCTATTTTGTAATTAAAATGGGGATTTGGGAATCTTATTAAAAAATAAAAGATAAGCAGGTAGGGCTGCAGCCAGAGGAATTGGAAAAATAATGCCGGTCAGATTAGTGTTCCAACTGCCCTGGTTGCATTTCTTATCCTTCTAGCTTTCATAGAACCCTCCTGTTTGTGTGAGGAAGAAAATGTCAGCTCATCATCTTTGTGTTAAGGGTCTAAAATCGAACCCAAATCTAGTATCTCTTTAAGAAATTCATGAATTTATCAAAATATTGATGATCAACTGGAAAACACACTTTTCTTTCTTAGTCAAACTGTACTTTCAGATAAACCTATAATATATTCCCAAACTCTTCTGTTACTTACTTCTTCATTTAGGATTGTAGCATTAATCAGGTGCCATCATAGTCTTCGATGTTATTTAAGGGGCTATTGTATTATATAGCTTATTCCTCTAAGTTACTTCAGGAACTATTTTCATCATTATTATCGTTAGCAGCAGTGGTATAAATAATTCTGGTTGTTCAGATGGTCACTGTGTCCTAGGAATTTACATAAGTGAATTCCCACCCCTACAACAAAGGTTTCCAGAGAGTAAATAGCACATTGAGTTTGCAAATGTAGAGCAGGGTAATTCAATTCTGAACCCCTCCACACTGAACAATAAATACTACTGGTACTATCATCAAACTTGCATAATTTAGAACATTCTTAAAATTTCATGTTGGGATTTAATGTGAAAGGACAGCAATTAAAAAATTTTTAAGATCTTTTGACCTTTGACTTAGTAATCTCACAGCTAGAAACAGGTTCTAGGAAAATTGTAAAAGATAAAGAAAAACATTAATCGACACACACAGTTAATGCAATCCTAGAAAAGTGAAAGTCAAGAAATGAACATAGAGATATAAGGATATGTAATGAGTAATTTTCATTCATATATGTTATGTTATATATATCTATAACATATATGAAATGTATGTTTTATATATTAACATATATAAAATGCATGTTTTCAAATGTTTTTAATTTCATGCCAAATATTTACATACATATAAAATATGATGTTCATCAAAATATATGACACAGGGCTGGGGATTTAGCTCAGCAGCAAAAGCGCCTGCCTGGCAAGCGCAAGGTCATGAGTTCAGTTCCTGGTACCGGAGAAAAACCAAAAAAAAATATATATATATATGACACAATTGATCTTAAATTTAGAAAACATGAATGACTTAAAAATAGAAGCAGAAATACAGGGAAGAGAAGAGATTTATCAAAGTATGTATAATGGTTGCTTGATCTTAAATTTAGAAAACATGAATGACTTAAAAATAGAAGCAGAAATACAGGGAAGAGAAGAGATTTATCAAAGTATGTATAATGGTTGCTTGATCTTAAATTTAGAAAACATGAATGACTTAAAAATAGGAGCAGAAATACAGGGAAGAGAAGTGATATATCAAAGTATGTGTAATGGTTGCCTCCCAATGATGAGAATATGGATACATTTTATTTTCTACATTTTCCCTCATTGTTATACACTTTAAAATTCCTTTAAAATCTTTGTATCCTACATTTTTCACAATGAGCATACATTCCTTTCACATAAAGTATGCTTTGAAAAAAGCCTACAAGGTGTTAAAGCCTACATCACAAAACCTAGAGGGCAGGATACATAACCTTTCTTGCGTATGTACCACTCCAGTGATGTTGACATTATTCAGAAGATGTCTTTAACAGTCTTTATAGCTTGTGGAATATTTCTTAAATACCTATAATAGTACCTAGACTTGGCTTTCTGAAGTCTCTGCGGTCTTTGTTATCAACTTTATTTGCTAGTTTTAGAAAAAAGCCAGTTTGCGTGATTCTTCCAGTCTTTCAGTGAGATTTTCCTAATGCAAGAAAACATTCTCAGAGGTGTTTTCAACACTGAATTCAGCGTCTAATTGCACCGTATCTTACTGGAAAGTATTTCTCACTGTGTTAGAGAGGGTGGTTATAGGTGTTTGAGGCAGGCCCATCTTCCTAGGACCACAATAAGTGTTTGTTTTTCTTTTACAACCAAGTGTTTCTAAGGAATAGTTTTTGTCATCGCTTCTTCCTCTTGCCTTCCTACTTTCCTCCTGCATTTTCATTGTTTCCTTTTATAAATATCCATATAATGCAGAACTACAGTGTGGCGTGTCCTGGAAAACACCATAGAAGTACTTTGCTGCTTGAAAAGCTCTCAATACACGCTAGCTTATTAACGGTCTTCTCATTAATAGCTCGTCACTATTATTAAGTGGTATTACTAAGCCTCCAATGATGAGGGTTGGTTCTTGCTAGTGGCCACGATGAGTGTACATGCTAATTGTTATTTTTCTCGGTTGGCTTTGCACTCGGCCCAAAACTGTGCTTAGAGCAGGCCTACCTGGCCATAATGGTTTATATCTGCATGTCCCCCAAAACCTCACTGGCTCACAGGTGGGGCTTTGGGAGGTGAGTGACTCATGAGTGGTGATATACATCAGTAGATTTGTCCACAGATGAGTTTAAAGCTAAATGTGATGTTGGGAGGTGAAGTCTGGTCGGAGGCAGTGGGTCACTGGGGCCTGGCTTGCAAGCGTATAGCTTCCTCTCCTCTCCAGGCTCTGTCTCTCTACTTACAGGGGCCATACCATGAGCTCTTTCTCCTCTCCTCTGCTTTCCTGCCTTGGAACCAGAGAAATCGAGACTGAAACCCCTGCAAACTGTGAGCTATAAACCTTTGCTACTTTAAGTTGTGGGTGCTGGGTTGAGAAACTGGTCCAAGGAGCTGCCGTCCATGGTAAGAGACGATGAACTGACCCTCCAAGGCCCATTGAGGAACCAACCCACTAGGGATTACACAGATGAAACAATTATTGTAATAATTGTGTTAAGGAACAATAGCGTAAGACCCAATCCTATGTTGAACGTGGTATTTTCAGAGTTCAATTGTCCCATTGATGTGAAATAAATGAAAAGTTCCAGGGCGTGACAGAGAAGAGGTAATTTACTAAATAATAACTGGCTTGCCCTAGAAGCATGGGCTTCTAAAGAATAATCTTACTTGCTGCTCTTTATTTTAACAGATTTGATGGCAATTGCCTATTATAAATGGCAACAATAAACACTGAAATGTTAGTGAATAAATGTAATTTATTAAACATAAACATTTGCAAACATATAGAAACCTCCTTAACCAGAGGTCTTCCTCAACTATTCACAACTCATAAATACAAGGACTAAGGCATTTCAAGCTGAAATAGATGCCATCAATACAAATCTGGAAGTTTTTTACCCCCAAAGAGAACTGACCAAGCAAAGCTACCTTCAAATTCAGCATCTGTTCATACTACTTCAAAAATACATCTTTAGATGTGTTAGCTCATATTTGCTTTCACTTTACATATATTTTTAACAACCTTCATTACATAACTTCTCAGCCCTGTGCAGATTAGAATCAACAAATCAGAGCTTCCTGAGGGCCTGACAGATTCAAAGCATATTTTTTCAGAAACAAAAATGTGAAGACTCCCACTGGTAGAGAAGAACAAGCAAAAGTGTTTCAGTTTAAACTAGGGTCTCTTGGGGCTGGGGATTTAGCTCAGTGGCACAGCGCCTGCCTGGCAAGTGCAAAGTCATGAGTTTGATTCCCAGTACTGGAAAAACACCAAAATAAATAAATAAATAAATAAACTAGGGTCTCTTAATTTAGCAGGAGTATCTATACTGTACCCTGGTAAGCTGACTGCAATGCAGGTAAAAAGGGAAGAGCTCATATTTATTATAATTATTTTATTTTGTTATTCAGGCCACATTACAGTAAAAAGTTCTGTTCCTTTTGTTTATCATTCAACTGACATTTATGGGGACTGACTTATCTATCTGGTGCAATGCAAAACAACGAGGACATTAATATAAAGAAAACCATGGCACTGCATTTTGGAAAGTCCCCCACTGGTATGTCGATGCAAACATGAAAAATAAATTTGTAATAGTATGAGAGAAAATAAAATGGCTCTATTATAACTAGGTATTGAATGCTTCAGGAGCAATCAGTCAGAGTGGCTTAAGTATAATAATTCAGAGCAAATAACTTCCACATATAAATTTCAATCATTTATGCAAGCCATTATGCAAAATATTGCATTCCCAGGCATGCCAGGCAAAGAGGGCATTAGCTCTGTGATGTGATGCAAACAGAGCTTATGAAATTAAGTCCTGCTGCCTGGAGCAAATGGTGTCTATGTAAATAGAGACATTCAGCAAGGCTATGCCATCCTTCAAAGCAGCTTCTAATGTATGCATACATAATTTCATGTATGTAGAACTCTCTGGACATAATGGTCATTTTTAGGGCATTCACTGGACAAAGAGGCGATTTTGTCTTTTGGTGTGTTCTTAGCTTCCTTAACACCAATACATATCGTATAATTTTGTGCATTTTAAATCTCGTTCACTTGAATATTTCCCTAGTGCATTGTTTGTCCTCTCAAGTTCTCCTAAGGGGGAAAAAAATGTTTCTGGTAGGCTTTCCTGTCCCCGCTATGGAGGAGGGCAGAGCTTGTGGTCCAAAGTAGTTATTTGGCAAATATGCTCATTGAGTTTAATGTAAACATTACAGAAGTAGTCATTAAAATCACATAATTTTTAAAGCCAAGTCTATTTTCCAGTAGGTAAGTTTACATTAAATGCCTAAAAATATCATCACTGATAAGTTGTTCTCAAAGAAGCCGACTGCAAAATCATCCTGACTGTATTTCAAGATGGATTTATTATTTACGACCTTTGATTATTACCCCGCAGATCAGTACATAGATATTAATAGCTAGTAAATCCAAATGTCAGATTTTCATTCCTTACTGCAGTGAACTTAAACTACATATATATATATATATATATATATATATATATGTTGACCTTTATGTAAATGAAAAGGAAAGATTTGAACCCCTTATGAAGCAATCACCTTCTGCATCACACAACCATTCACAATCTGACTGCACATCTAGACTGTGACTAATATTTGGCCCTGACATTATAGGCGGTTACTGTGGAGGCAATTGGTAGGAACATAATTGTCATTTTTTTGGAAAAATTTAATCCACAGATGGATCCTAGCACGCATCTGCAATGGTGTCCAAAACTAATGGGTATTTTTGCTAAATAAGGCCTGACTCAGCCAAAAAAGATAGATTGACTAGAGAAATCTGTATTACACATCGCTCCAAAAAAGCACATTTATAAGAGTCCTGATGCGTTGGCACACTAGAACTTTCCTAATAGGAACTTCGCAAAAAGTCATTTATTAATTGAAATGCTTTTTCATATTTTTTTCTTTTTAGAATGCAACAATGGAACTAGGTAACTCTATCATACATTTGCAAAGTTTTAGTTATGAAATATAATCCCTTGTATTTCTCTCAATAATTAGGGCAGATATTCTATTTGGACTGGGAAGCTGCTGATTAAACTCCTTAATTTTTCATGAACTTTCTTCTTCAAAATATGTAAAACTTGCTGCATATCACCCAAACCATGAGAGAAGGGGAAATTGATGATAAAGACTGGGACACACCTATTATATGCTTCTCAGGGCTAAATTTACATTACCAACAATAATAAGCATAACTTCATGCTCATTTCTGTGACGATTTCCCCTACCAGGTGAAACTAGCTTGGCCTGTGGTATATTTATTTGAGTTAGAATATTAAACTAAAATAGTTTCAACCCAAGCTTCCGAAAAATTGCATCCCTTTCTTGATGACTGATTTTTAAACAGAGTTCATCACTTGCAGGGGTAAATAATGTCACTTCTCTGAGCTCATTTGGCTTGCAAAAGTTTTAGCCATCTTCAGATGCACTAATTGAATCTTAGGAAAGAAAATATCAAAAAGATTAATTTTCTTCTCCCATTTAGCCTTAATGTATTTGAAGGCATTCATCTGATCCTCAGCTTTTCCCTTAGAAGAAATCCACAAGGCAGCACATATCTGAGGAAGCTTTTGAAGTGGACTGAGCTCTTTTCTTAGTCTGTATCATTTGAGTACCACAGAACTAATTTGTCTATATCTAGAGTCTTTTAGATTTCCAATACAGCCTGGGTTCTTTGTCTTTAATTACTGCATCTTTGTAGAGCATAGTGTTTATGTTCCTTGTGGGGACTGGTGCAAGTCTCTAACACATCTTCCTTCCTGTTTTCCTTCTCTTTCCTTCCCCTCTCCCTCCATCTTTCTATCTTCCCATTTGAGAGAGCTCTGTCTTCCCACTTCCGCTTACCTGTCTTTTATTTTGCTCTATACTTGTGTCTTGGGTTTGTCATAAAAGAGAAATCAAGCAATATTTAGCTTTGTCTGTCTGATTTCTTTCACTTCACATTATGGTCTCAAGGTGTACCCATTTTCCCACAAATGACTCAAGATTATCTTTTGGGGGCAGAGTAGTACTGCACTAATGTGTCAACACCACAATTTCTTCACCCATTCATCTGCTGATGGACATATAAGTTGCTTCCAAGAGTTAGCTACTATGAATTGTGCTGCAATGAATGTGGGTATGCATGCCATCTCTGTAATACATCTTTAACTCTTTTGGGAAGATACTTAGAAGGGTAATAGCTGAGTCAAATGGAATAGATAGTTTTAATTTTTGTGGAACCTCCATACTGATTGCCATAGTGGTTGTACTAAGTTACATTCCCATGAACAATTGAAAAGGGTATCTTTTTCCCTCTGTAGCCTGGCTGGTATTTGTTATTGCTTCATTTCCTGATAATGCCCATTCTTTCTAGGGTAAGATGGAATCACTGTGCTGTTTTGATTTTCATTTCTGTAATGGTCAGTGATGTTGAACATTTCCTCAAATACCTATGGATCATTTGTACTTCTTTGAAGTGTCCATTTCATTGGTCTATTTTTGGATTGAGTCTTTTATTTGGAGGAGTCTAACTTTTCTGAGTTCTTTATATATTCTAGGTATTAGTCCCCTGTCTGAGAAGTAGCTGGCAAAGCTTTTTTTCCCATGTTCACTGTCGTTTCACTTTCTTGGTTGTTTCTTTTGCTGTGCAAAAACTTTTTAATTTGATATCACCCCATTTGTTGATTCTTGCTATTTGCTATGCAACCAGGCTTTTAGGTTCTTATACATTCATCTGCCTCACAGGCTTAATTCAAGATATATATATATCTTTTATAGAAGACTTCCCTGTGTGAGACAGTATTGCCACTTACAAGGTCTTACAAGGCCAGAGAGTTCATAACAGGGCTTGTTCTAATGCAAAATCCCACAAATGAGATGGTCGGCGATGCCACTGGGCCGTCAGAACTCTCACATTACGTGCACGACCTATTGGACACCCGTTTAATTGAAGTGTCTTGCTAGGTGCTAGGAAACAAGGCACACTCAGTAACTCCGCAAGCAAAGAGCAGAGCTCTGAAAAGCCTAAGCGCATTTCACCAGCACCTCCTAGGGGCCACGTGAGGGTATGGGACGCGGAGGTGGGTGTATGCTCAGAACACCAGCGGTCAGTTTCACCTCTCCTTCACGCAGAAGTCCACCCCTCCGTACAGCCCAGAATACCAGCTAGTTTGTGGAAGTACTCTGGTGACTCACTGAGGCCTTTAGAGGTCTAAGTAAACTGCTAGAAAGACCCATGCGATCGCTTGAGGAAATACTAAAACACACAGGGACTGCAAACTTCGCCAAAGAAAAGACTCCTAAATATAACTTGTCCCTTTGGAGCACGGCTTCGTCATGACACCGAAACCCCTCCGAGATAACACGCACACCCCCCCACACACACGCACACACTGAACGAGGTATACATCTCTGGAACCCAGGATTCAGCCCCAGGATCCAGCTGAAGTTGAGATTTAGGGCTGTACACGCTCTCGTCTGGTTGCTGGGAACGAGGGCTGGGAGGCGCTGGTGCGAGGGCAGAGCCCAGTTTCTGTAGGAGTTGCTGTTCCAGAGAATTCATTACTCTCTAATTGTTCTGATTTTAGATCAGCGGAGCGTGCCTAGCGGTGGTGGAGAAAAAGACCGAGGGAGGAGAAGGAGAGAGAAACAGGGACAGAGACAGAGACGGAGACAGAGACAGAGATTCGCCTCGCCTAGAGGGCTCGGTTTTCTCTCCAAGTGCTTTGCCAAGCAGCAAGCACTGGCCACGCGTGCGTTCGTCCCAGTCCTGCTTGACACTGAACCACGGGTCCAGCCCTTCGCCCCCACTTCATCAGCGAGCTGCAGGTCCTGCGGGCGGGGGTGGTGGAGGGGTCCCCGGGTGTCAGGCAGGGGAGAGGGAGACGCGCCCTGGTGGACCCTCAGTCCTTCCCGGCACCTTGCAAGCCCCTCCGGGAGCACGCACAGCACAGCACAACCGCCGCCCACGAGAGAAACCGGGAAGTGGGCTCAGCCACGGGTAGGAAGCTCTCACCCCGGCCAGGCTGCAATTAGGCAGCCGCAGAAGCCGAGCAGCGGCGCTTCCCACCTGCTGCCGTCCCTACCCGGCTGCAACTTTCTCCTCCCCGGCCCGGGCCGGCTCCCCGAACAGGCTCAGAGGGTGGAGGAGGAAGCGGCTGCAGGTTCTCTTTGCTGGCAGCTTCTGCGTCCGCGGGTGTAGCATCCTCCCCTCCTCGCGGGCTGCGATTGGCCGAAGCGGCTCGGGGCGGAGCTAGTAGGCCGGTATCGCGTGGACCGCCTCAAAAGAGCCCAGGATATCGCAGAGCGCACTGGAGTCCTGGCCAGCGCGCAGCCTTCCCGGCGCCGGCAAGCTGGGTCTGGGGAATTGTGTTTTGCTTCGGCTCACTCACTTTTACAAACCACTGGATCTTATATGCCTCTGTACCTCCCACTTCGACTCCATGTCTCCCTGCTCCTGTGTCAGCAACAGGTAAGGGCTGCTGTGTGCGTTTTCTCCCCCTCCTTCTCTCTCGCTGTCTGCTTGTCCTGGGGGTTGGACGCGGGGCACTGTCCCCTGCCCTGTCCTGGCCCTGCTCCTCCAGAGGTGCCCAGCTGTCATGTTCCCGTATCGCTGTCTCACGCTTCTGAGTCCCGGCTCCTCTCTATACAGTTTGTGTGCGCACCAGAACATCCTCAAGAGCTAAAAATACTAAGACATGCTTGGAACAGTTGAGCAATAGAAACAGATTTCGCTGCAGCATCTGTTTGTGCTCATAACTTCCAGTGCACCAGCTGTAGCGAGATACAGGCTTTGGAGGCAAGCGCGAGAGGTTGTATTCGATTCTTCTTCTCAGGGGGCGGTAAAAAGGTGATGGTGGTAGGCGGTGGGAGGTGCGAGCTGAGCCTAGGTGTGGGATCTCCTCAAACCCTGGGACTCAACACTATTCTGAATCCCTCGATCTTGGCTTTTTTTTTTTTTTTCCGGTCGTTGCTTGAAGGATAGCTTCTAGTTCCAAACTGAGCGAGCGTCTCAAAGTTATTTTGCTAGGGAAAGAGAACAGGAGCCCAGATTGGATTTCAGCCTGAAGACCGCAAAACTTTCACATTATATGTGTCTCTGTCCTAAGTGATTTGTTATTCTTAGTAATCATGGTGTAAATGCCCAGCTTGAAGACAGACAGCGTGGTTTTAGGAAAGCAAAAAATCAAGACGACTTGATTCTGAAAAAAAAAAAAAAAAAAAAAAAAAAGATTGCATCATAACTTGAATTCACCATGACAGCTGAAAAAAATAATTGAGATAGGAAATGGGTAGTTTAGTGTCCGTCTGGGTAAAGCCAGTGAGTAGCACGGTAACTAAGATGAGGCTTTTTTTTTTTTCTGATTTACATAAACTCAGAATGTACCTGTTAGGAAATAAGGTATCATTTGCAAATCTGTTTTGATATGCAAAAAACGCATATTGTTTCCCTTTTGCATTAACAACCAGGAGACCCACAGATTGGCTCTTGGTCACCACTGTTGTATGTCTGCTTTAGACTTGTTAGATTGTTGCTCCTCAATTCCAAGTGTTTTATTTTGCCATGACCCAGAATAATGCTGATGCTCAGAAGGAGGGAGAGGTGTTACTTCACACATGGTAGGAAAGGTGAGAGTTGGGGTCAAGGTCACTTTACTTTCTGCTCTTTCCCCTCATATTTGGGTAGCCCTTACTTTTTTTAACATATACTATTGGTATTTGTAAGGAATAGTTGTTTTACACTCCTGTGAATTTGTCTTTCTTTAGAGTCCTTATATGACTTTTGAGTCGTCTGAAAGATTGTCCACATCCTTACCTGCACTGTGCCGCAAGTTTGAGATTTTTTTTGGAAGTGTACATGGTTGTGTACCAAATGTGTTTTGTGAGCATATGCAAATGCCAAGGGGTGCTGCGTGCATTGTTGAGGGTGAAGGTTAGAGACAGTGCTCACATGGATACATGGGTGTCCCCCCTCCTCTCTTCTCTCTCCCCTCCTCCTCCTTCTGTTTACTGGCTTCAGGAGGTTGCTTTGCTAGCAGTTGTGCTCACGTAGCAACTTATGCCCAAAGCACATTCAGGCTGGTCTATATGGCGTCAGCTGGGGAATAGCTGCTCTGAACACTCATTAGCAGACCTCTGTCTTAGCCCAGTACAGATTTCTTTTTCTTTTTTTTTTACTATTTCCTATTCTTAGTCAGAAACTTTCTTATTCACCGTATACCAAGACCATATGATACAACATGTTATTCGTATTATTCTTCATGATTACCTTTTCCAAGTTTTTTACCTGCCCCATTGGAATGATCCCCTATATAGTAAAATCAATTTGGATGACCCCCGTGGTACCACGTGATCTCCTCGACCTTGTGTTTTCCATGGCTCTCTCTCCCTTAGCATCTACCTAGGACTGAAGCATTGAACTATTTTTTTTCCATTGCTTATGCTTAATTTTGGATCAGTCTATAAATAGTCTTAACGTGAACAGCACTACATGTAGCCTTTCAATTTCCCAGAAATACTTTCTACGTTAGTTATGACCTGGGTAAAAATGATTATCTGTATATCACTGAATTTAAATCCCAGCCTTTAAATATCTGAGCTGAAAGGGGAATTTATACATCATTCATCAAGTCAAACATCTCTTCTTCGGAGCAATAGCTATCAAAAAGTTGAGTCATTTAATGTTCCCATCTATTCTTAATCAACTCTGTCTCCAAATATTATTTGGAATAAAGTGGCATGGGAGCCCTTTTTATTTTTACAAGAGCTTTTTCCAGATGTTCATGAGTTAGTCGTTTCTGGTGAGAGAGGAGTGGGAGAAGAAATTTTCTGCTTGTCTAAATCCACAGGGACATGTTGCAGGTTAACAGTAAAGGCAGTCTTTCTGGTAGATTAAGACAGCTCCCTTTCCAGACTTTGGCAGGTTCTAGACTTTTGCTGCATCACCAAGTCCACAACACTTTTAATGCACAAGAGTCTGGGCACAAACATACACGCATACATCTGTTTGGGGGGCATATCTGTTTGAAGTGACAAAAATTTCCATTTTGCCAAAGGGGAAAAAAAAGAAACTCCTCTTTTTCCTTTTCCAGGAAAAATGGTAAAATTTCTAAATGATACTCCACATGTGCAACAAATTCTGTCATTAGCATTGGAAATAAGACAATAATAGTCGCTCAATACAGGCTATTTTCAAGATTCTAAATGTGGGGAGCAATTCATAGGCAGTTGCTACTGTGTGATTTGTGGAATTCAAACAAATGTCCTGGGGTCAAGATTTTTGGAAGTCATAATTCAGCTTTTAGATTTCGTGTGGTTGTTACATTTCAGTCTAGCAGTGGTACAGAAATAAGCCCCATGAAATTTGACACTGTGTACTCATGGTCCCTAATGGTCACTGATAAAAGGCTTGTTTCAGTTCATAAAAAGGAAATTTCATGGTCTCAGCCTTATGATAAAAGTTTCCAAAATCAGTCAGAGTTCAAAAATATAAATTCATGATTTAAAGAGCTCCCACCCCTTTGGTAAACTACACCTGCGTTTGGTGTTGTGTTGCTGGGTCTGTCTCTGAGTGAAAACGCTTGGTGTTTCATGTGAGCCAGAGAAGCTGAAATCATTGTGAGAAAGAATTCTTTCCATGTCCAGAATCTAGAACCCTGAAGAATAAGATTTTTTTTTTTTTTTTTTTTTTTTTTTTTTTTGTCCAAGTGCAAACTTCATAGCAAAGCAGACAAAACATTGAGCAGGTGGAAGGTTGAGAAAGCACAGTAACTTCTTTTTATAAAGTAATTCAAAGGCACTTTCAAATCGGGCATCATTTAGGTGTCAAAAGCTGCCAAAATGTAACACACATTGCAATTTTCACAGATGACTAATCTCAGGAAAAATGTGTTGGGGCACATTCTTGCATAATAACTTGGATATAGAAGGAGAAGTCAAGAGACTGCAGCAAGGCATTTTCAAAGACAATGCACCTTCCCTCTTTTTTAAAGGGATGCACGACACCAGGACAAATGATTTGCTTTACTTGTTTGCGGCTGGCCCAGCTGAGCATGGTTCTGTTAACTGCTTCAACTTCATGCGATGTAGCGGGGAGAAAGAAAAAGTGCTGGTTTCATAATCAGAGCTTCAACAGATTTCTGATCCTCCCTACGTGCTGCTCATTCTCCCCCTTAATGGCAAGAGATAAATTTGATTGTTTGGAAGGTTGAGAGCCATTTTATCTGTTTAGTTCTAAGGTATATCAGCTTTGTTAATATACGTTTGTTAAGGGGGACACCGCAGATTTTCTCACAGGTATTTGTTAGACAAGGAAACGAGTAGTTTCTTTGGAGCCCAGATGGAAAGTTAAAGCAGTAGTTTTTTATTTATTCATTTTTTTTTTACCTAGGGGAGAATGAGGCAACAAGAGAAGGCTGAAAACTCCTGTTTGCTCATGTTATGTGAGGGTGAGTGCCTTCCCCATAGGAACCCATGGCAAACAACTGGGCTCGAAGCGAAAGTTAGCTGGCTGGCATTTATGAGCTACTGTGATTACAAAGTTGTCTCTGTTGGAAGGAACACGGCATTGGATCCACATAGAAGGAGTGACTGCCTTATCTAAATCCGCTAAAGACCTGGTCCTTTGGCACAAAGGTGCTTACTTCCTAGTCTGTCATTACACACGGCAAGCCCATCTCTGGAGAATTTCAGGACTCTTATTGCTAGGCAACAGAACTGCTGTCTATCCCCCAGAGCAAATTTGTGTCTTCGAGTCAGAATCACTTGCACTAACAGAGATGTTATCGGCATTTCTGCAGTGGCTGCTTACAGTATGCGCAGTGTGGGAGCAAGTCCAAACAGTCTCCAGAAGTTAGGACTTCCGGCATCCATGTCAGATAATTTTAGGGGCTGTGTTCTCAGTTGGATCACTGAAACAAAATAGTCTAGATTTCCTGGTATCCATGTTGTCATCAGGACTCCAGTGGTTTCCCAGGATACACATGTAACTTAGTTAAGCTCGAGGCTGTGCTAGTATGAAATGTGGTCTAGACATGTCCTGGTTCTGAAAGCTCTGTGACAGCTCTTGAACTCAGAAAGTCATTCTTCTGTTTAGTACCTCGAGAACCTAGCAAGTAGGGAAAAGAAAAGAAAGTGCAGCTGTGAGGCAGACCTGGAGAACAGAATATTCTAATTCAGTGGCAAGAAAGTCAAAGACAGGGGAGCTCAAATTTTTACTGAATGACTAGTACAGATACCTCACCTCTGTTTAATAACTCTGTGCTTTTCAATAAAATTTGAAAACATCTTTCTGAGGGACAAAGACATTAAAACCCCTACAGTTTATTGCAAAACATATTTATAGCTGATTCTGTGTTTTTGTTAGGATAGGACTTGCTGGCTAAAACAGTAGGACTCTACTGAGAAAGATTTCTTTTGTAATCCCCAAATCTCTTTTCTTGCAGGACATGCTCTCTTGATGTCAGCTGAGTTGCTAAGGTGACTCTTGCATGTCAGTAAACCAACCTTGGTAGAATCCCAAGGCTCCTGGAGACACCCATCTCTCCTCATTTTTGTGCTTGTGTGTGTCCTCACTGAACATTCAAAACTGTTTCTCCAAAGGGTTTTACAAAAACTCAGACTGTTTTCCAAAGCAGAAGCACTGGCGTCCACAGCAGAAGCGATGGGCAGTGTGCGAACCAACCGCTATAGCATCGTGTCTTCGGAAGAAGACGGCATGAAGTTGGCCACCATGGCAGTTGCCAATGGCTTTGGGAATGGGAAGAGCAAAGTCCACACAAGACAACAGTGCAGGAGCCGCTTTGTGAAGAAAGATGGCCACTGCAACGTTCAGTTCATCAACGTCGGGGAGAAGGGACAGCGGTACCTTGCTGACATCTTTACTACATGTGTGGACATTCGCTGGCGGTGGATGCTGGTTATCTTCTGCCTGGCTTTTGTTCTCTCATGGCTGTTTTTCGGCTGTGTGTTTTGGTTGATAGCTTTGCTCCACGGAGACCTGGATGCATCTAAGGAGAGCAAAGCTTGTGTGTCAGAAGTCAACAGCTTCACGGCCGCCTTCCTGTTTTCTATTGAGACCCAGACAACCATAGGCTACGGTTTCCGGTGTGTCACAGATGAATGCCCGATTGCGGTGTTCATGGTAGTGTTCCAGTCCATCGTGGGCTGCATTATCGATGCTTTTATCATTGGCGCGGTCATGGCGAAGATGGCAAAGCCGAAGAAGAGAAATGAGACCCTTGTCTTCAGTCACAACGCTGTGATCGCCATGAGAGATGGCAAGCTGTGTCTGATGTGGCGAGTCGGCAACCTTCGGAAAAGCCACTTGGTAGAAGCGCACGTTCGAGCACAGCTCCTCAAATCCAGAATTACTTCTGAAGGGGAGTACATCCCCCTGGATCAAATAGACATTAACGTTGGCTTTGACAGTGGAATCGACCGTATATTTCTGGTGTCCCCAATCACTATTGTTCACGAAATAGATGAAGACAGTCCTTTGTATGATTTGAGTAAGCAGGACATTGATAATGCAGACTTTGAAATTGTTGTGATACTAGAAGGCATGGTGGAAGCCACTGCCATGACGACACAGTGCCGTAGCTCTTATTTGGCCAACGAGATCCTCTGGGGACACCGCTACGAGCCAGTGCTCTTTGAGGAGAAGCACTACTACAAAGTGGACTATTCGAGGTTTCATAAAACTTACGAAGTACCCAACACTCCCCTTTGTAGTGCCAGAGACTTAGCAGAAAAGAAATATATCCTCTCAAATGCTAATTCATTTTGCTATGAAAATGAAGTGGCCCTCACAAGCAAAGAGGAAGACGACAGTGAAAATGGAGTTCCAGAAAGCACCAGTACAGACACACCCCCTGACATGGACCTGCACAACCAGGCAAGTGTACCTCTAGAGCCCAGGCCCTTACGGCGAGAATCGGAGATATGACTGAGCAGTTCGTTCTCTGGAATATTTACATAACTCCACAGTCTGTTGGTCAGAGGCCGGAAACAGTTACACAGACGACGGTACTGGTCAGGAGGTGGGGCAAGGCAGTGGCCACAGGAGACCGAGGCTAGCACGAGGGATTTTGAGAAAGACTGTAAGCCTGATGCTTGAAGTCAAGTACTCAGCAGGCCTTCATGTGACTCAAGGGCACATATATGTTATAAAATAAGTTATGGGTTTTTAATGTATTGTTTTGTGTTTTTACAAAACTTGAATTTGCAGGCAAGCTTTGGTTGGGTATTTGACTTATCCAGAATGCTTCTCTTTAGGGAACAAGAATGTTTTTAATGGCATAACAAGGCAAGACTTTGCCTTAATTTTTGAAAAGCTGCTAACTACATGAACACAAATCGTATTTTTGTTGTAGTGTAGTTTTTCTTTTATGTAATTTAAGAGTCAGTGTTGAACTTTGTTGAAAGCTCATGATGCACTGCAAAGTGGCAAGTATTTGGCTATTAACTGCCAAAATGAGAGCCTGATTTTTTGAGGCCAGTAATTTGTTTGCTATAATTGATCTCTCTCTCTCTCTCTCTCTCTCTCTCTCTCTCTCTCTCTCTCTCTTTCTGTCCTCTCTCTCTTTGGTTACATAAGGGCATTATGTAACACTAGCCAAATGGTAGCCTCTGGGTTTTTTTTTTTTCCTTTCTCTCCAGGATGTTAATGGGTTATCTCAAATTTTAAGTTAGACTACCTAAAATGAATACCAAAGATAATGCACATTTTTGCACAATGGAGCTTATACTAAAAAGAAAAGAAAGCCCCATGGGTTGCCTTGAAATCAAGAGACAGTAACTTTGAACCTCAGCAAGACCTTGGAATGCCTGTTCGTTTTGCACCTTATTCAGAAAACTGAGCATCAAAAACAAAGTCTAGTAAGTGTAGTACTTTGTAAATTCTGTCTTTTTCAAGTACCCTCCTTATCGGAAGAGGAAGAAGAAAGGGAAAGTACCATCTATACACATCCACACAGGATCAGCGGCTTCCCTTTGCTCCTGTTGGTAATGCTCCCAGGTTAACGCATAAAGTGAGCAGTGGCGTTATGCTCTTACCTTTGTCGGGATTTTCTCCTTTTTTGCACATTCCAACACTTATTCCATAAGATAAGGTCCCAGTTGGACTTTGCCTGCATTCTGGCATCCTCCCAAAGGGGCCATCCAGGGTTAAATGGCAGTAGAGTTAAACATTTGCACCTGAATTCATAGCCTTGACTGTTAGGACATTTCTCACTTTGCATCACCTTAGAAAGGATACCAGGCCTGGCCTCTTGGTTTGTTTCTCTGATCAGTCTGTTTGGAGGGAGACCCTCAGCGTGGGAACAGGCCACAGATGATGATGGAGGATAGTGGGGAGGTGTAGACAAGCCTCTTTGATGCAACACTTTAGCTCAAGTATTCACAAGCCAGCGGAAGATTGCTTCTTTTTTATTGCAGAGGGCAGAAATGAGAATGTTTCAGTATTTAAGGATCAAAGATAGTCATAAAATCATGTAACGCAATCACAGCTTAAAGTGATAATAGCCCAAAAGGATTATTTCCCTCTGTGTGTGTGGATGCATGACCACTGTGAGGCAAAACATTACTTTCTGTGAAGCTCTAGAGCAGGTTTCTAAGGACACACTGTTTTTTAGGTTTTTCCTGCCTGGCTGCCTGCCTTGCTAGAAACAACTCCTCTCCCCCAGCTCAATAATGGAATTCTTATTTGGGTTTAAAGTCCCCTATTTGTGAATTCTGGGGTGGTGGCTGACTTTTCTTTTTAATTGGAGTCTCAAAATCAACTCTCTTGTGGTATTATATCCTGGTATGCCATTAAAAAACAGCTTGTTCTAGAATCCTGTACTTTGTAAATTTATGTCTGTGATGGTCTCTGGTTTTTGACAGCCATATACGATTGCAGTGCCTGCAGAAATATGACAGATTCTGCTCTTTCCAGCCTTCCACAGTGATGGGTTGAAATCCATGGGTTATTTTCATTGAAACCAAGAAAGAGAGGTTAAGCAAGTGGATATCATTTAAAATCCAGATTGAAAGGCAGGTTTGGGAAGTAGTTTAAAGAGTTGGAAGAAATGTGGAAGAGAGAATTTATAGGATGGACAATAATTTGGCCTTTGACTGTAAAGAGGCTATTGAGGGCTTCAGCTGCTGCTATTATGATGTTTTGCAAAGGAAAGTAATCAAACCAAAGAGTATTCAGTGACATGTGAATTAAATGAAGATGCAGAGGAGAAGGGGGGTGACCCCACAGGAGGCCCTCCCCCCAAACACACAGTGCTCCCATTTAAAAAGGCCTGGGATATTGGAAGGGGGTGCGTACAAGGACAGGAAAGAGGGAGGGAAATCTTTCGACTTATTTCTGAAAGGGAGAAAATAAAATCTAAAATTTCTGGTGCACAGGTTTGTTTTTCTTTTTTCAAGAGAATTTTGCAGAAGCTATGTTTTTAAAGTGTACATTTTATAAAGTTTATCAGATATTTTCATATTTAAAGCCAAATGTAAATAGATGTGTGTAAAGCAAAAAAAAAAAAAAAAAAAAGAAGAAGAAAGAAAAAAATTGCCATAGAAAGTATAATTTCCGTGCAGTGATTTCTGAAAGCTAGTACCTATATGCTACCGGTTAGCATGATTTCAGCAAATATTTACCAGCCTTGTAAGGTTCGTATTGCTATGTTTTTCTGTTATTTATTTCAGCATGGACTGTTCATTTGAAAGCTTTTCATAGTTACTAGCATTTTAATAGTTACAAGCTTTAAACGGCTGTTTTGTTGTTGTTGTCAAGAGCCAAGACACAGGTAATGCACGGCATTTATTGCTGCATTTCACCTTGCAAATAGTTGTCTTTATCGACTGGGTCTCCTTAACCAGTGCAAACCTGTCACTAGGATGCCGTTGGAAGAGACTCACCTTGAATATCTGGGGTGGATTCCCAGATACGTGTCGCTTCTCTATTGCAAGCAAATCCCTAATGAGTTTCCTTAGGATGTATTCCCTTTTGAAGAATGTTTGCCCATATCTGGATGGGTATTATATTTGGGGGGGGTGTAGATTCCTGGTTATTCTATTTTTAAATAAGAGGTAGACAAAGTGAATTCTATTTTGATTATTGAGAAAGGAATAGTTTTCTATCCCTCTAAGAGTATACTTGAATCAGACATTTTAAGGATGTCACTCTAGCACTGTAGTCATTTCCAAATTCCTACAGGAAGTTTGTTTTACTTGGTTTTCGTTCTATTAATGCATTATTTCTTCCCTTTATTTCCTTTGTTCCCTACATAGTCCCATCCCAGATCTCTCGGTGTGTATTTGAAGAGCTGTGTACCTGAAATCATGTTCCTTTTACAAATAATAAAAGTGAATTTATATTTTATAGTAAGCCATTTAGTAAAGGTAAAAAAAAAGCTTGTCCTGAGTAGAGTGGGGTCTTTTTCACTCTGTGTCTCATAATGTCAAGGGAGAAATGAAAAGTGTTGCGTAGTCATGTTCCCACCCACAACCTTCAGCAAACTAGACTTTCCTTTCCAATGTCGTGAGGTTTCAGCCCTGGGGTCCAGTGAGTTGAACAATTCTGGCCCTTCCAATCATGTTAGTTATTATTTTCCCATTTGCCATCTTTTTTGTATCTACAGTCTTCCTATTGTACTGCACAAACCATGGATTGTACATATTTTTATATATTATGTCTTATTTTATTATTTCTAAATAAAAAATTAAAAATTGAAAATGAATTTGTGCAAGAATTGTCTGTCTGTCCCCCTGTAGGGTTACTGTGGAAACACTGAAATGCAAAGCAAATGTTCCCAAACAATAGTACAGAAACCCTGAGAGTTTGGATGAATAGGATCATAGAAATTGAATGCACAGGTGCACTGGGGTGGGAGATTAGTTTAATCCAAGTTAAAGGAAGTCAAGCTCATATTTAGTTTTTGGACAGAATGGTCTAGGTAGAAAGAGGATAGAAAAGACCAAAATGAACCAAGCAAAGTGTACATAAACAGTACCAGGGTTAGATTTCAATTGTCTGTGTAGTAATAACAGTTACTCTTTATTGAGCCTTGGCAATATGTAGGTTTTGCCTTGTATATTATTTTATTCATTTTTCCAAAAAATAAATCAGAGTATTATTATTCTTTTCTTGAGGACCAAGACTTGAAAAATAGGTTACATAAAGCCAGGGAGTAAATACTTTTAGCTTTGGAGACCAGACAGTTTTAGGCCCAAGTAAATATGCCCCTGTAGCCCCAAAGCAGTCACAGACAATGTGAAAACACATGAAATGTCACAACTCCAGGCGGCAGGTCCAATTTGGTTTTCAGCCTATTATTTGTCAACTACTGCTATAGATGAAAAAGCTGAGACTGAATTTTAAAGTGAATCAATCACCGAGATAGTACTGGAATTCAGATGTTTTCAGTTTCCAAGCTCAGTTTATGCCACAGAAATCTATACTGTCTCAGGACACAGAGTTTTGAAGGATATATGATCTCGGAGAAAATGTCACCTCCTCTAGCAAATTTGGGATAAAGTGTTTTTGCAAGTGGGAAATAACTGAGGACATTTGCTTTTTGAGCTATAGTTTTCACATTAATAATTTTTCTTTTCAGAATACCCATAGGAACATTTCAAACATGGTTCTAAGTTCTTTACCAATAGTAAATCATTTAATCTTTTTTATTTTGTATGTGTTTGCAGTAGATGAAGTTTACATTCTTCTTAGTGAGCAGGTTCATGTACTTTAACATATCTTGATCCTTTTTGTTACCCTTCCCCTTCCCTTCCATTTCTCTCCCTGCCTCTCTGGATCACATTGCCCCATTTTCCCTATTATTGTTGGGTATTATCATTATTATGAGTTTATGTTTCTGACCTATGTTTACATTCACTGCGGGTATTTGGCTCAGGTAGGAGACTTCTCTCAAATCTTTTTAAATCCTCTCCTCTCTTCCTTCCCTTCACCTGAGGCCCCTTTAATCTTAACAGCAACCCCATGGGGCTTCTATTCTTCCCAGTTAAGGAATGGAAAAGCTGAACCCCAGAGCAGACCCTGTCCAGTACACTCAGTCAAGAGAGGGCAGAAGTTTACTTAACCCCACTGGTCCACCCGGGGCTGGGTTTGTCTCCTGTCTCCTCGGATGCGTTCCCTCCTTCAGAGGCAAGTGTGGCAAAGTGTCACCCTCTCCTCTGCCTCTGCATTTCCTCTCCCAGTGACGAAAATGTGCTCTGTTCTTTCCCCACACAGGAAGCAGGAGCACAGAATCCCTGCCTCTTTGTAATGCACAGCTCGATTCTCTGGTTCGTGTTTGGAGAGCAAGAACAACTTGTGAAGGATAGAATCATTACAAAGCTAAACACTGGTTGGGGGATTTGGGAAAATTGGAGCTTCAGATTAATTTCAATTAAGTAGGAATTGCTTAGACCTGTCTCTAGGCAAAACCACAAAGTCTGTTACTAACCAGACTGCAGGCTCCTAACCACCTCTTGCTCTTCTGCTTTCCTCCCCTCACAGGCAGTAAAAGGTGTAACAAGATCCTCCTGCATTGCGACCATTACGCTTTCTGCCTATCATAGCAAAGTCTTTTGCCAGCTGACTGCCTACAGGCCTTGCTTATGTTTTCATTTCTGTTTAATTAAATCTGTATATAAAAAGCAATCCTGCCTGGAACTTCTTTTCCTGTCAGAGAGGACTTCTTTTTGATGGACAGACAGCAAACAAGGCTTCTAAACTTCAACCTTCTTAACTAACACTTTCTCAGATAACACTTGCAAATAACAAAATACATCTTCATTCAGAAATATCCATTGTAGGGCTAGCAGATCTATTCAATCAATTGGCTCCGTTTCCCTCAATTTAACTGCATTCATGTATACGGGAAGGAAGGCTAGTTCTATGTCATTTAAGAAAAGCACTGAGCCCAGTCCACGATCAGCATCTTTCAAGATCTCAGAGTCTTTTGTTTTTTTTTTCAAAAAAGTTTAGAACAAGGAACCTAATGGTCTCACTATTACAGTCACTGTCTGAGGGTTGTTATATTGACTTGAAAAATTTTTCATAATCACAAGGCGATCCTCACAAGGCACGGGAGGAATAAGGCTATCTGAGCACCTGGCTCTTGAATAAGATGTCCAGCTGTCCCGGTGTGCTTGTGAATAAGGGGTTTCCAGGGCAAGGGGCTTTTAGTGCTAAAACTGGGACAGTTGGGGCAAACTGGGTGAGTCAGTCCCCCTACTTCAGAAGCTGGAGCTGTGGAGTGGCTGGCGGTAAGGAGCTAGCGTGACAGTTAAGAAAGATGTGGCGGGGGGAAGATGAAGCAAGGTGAGCCTGCTTCTGTACAAGAGCTTCCTAAATACCAGCAATAATAATGGTGAATAATTACACATAAGTGGTTCTCTCCAAATAACTGTAATTTGTTGCCTCAAGGTCATTCATTGTTTTGGGGGAATGGTTTCCTTAAATCCCAATTCTTGGCCTTATTTAATAGGGGGTGACATATATTCTTTAAAGCTTCCTTAGCTGACTGAAAATAATATGCGTATCACTTCCTGGTGGCATGTACTTTCTAAACATCTTATTTATCAAGGAAACATCAGATGGTATTTTTTCCATTGCTGGATGTTTCCTAGCACCATTTATGTTTTTGCTTCTGACTCACTGAGGGAAGGAAGTCAGGTTAGTAGGCAGTGCTATAGATTGTATCATATATACACCGCTGATGTCAAATCGTAGATCATCACATCAGAGCATATGTGATAGAGATTATTGGAGCGATTCCTCAAATACTTCTGTTTAACAGCAGAATATGATGCAGGTTAGTAAGTCCAGTTGGAACAGGAATGATTTGGTTTGAATATAAGGGTTTTATGATTAACAATACTCACTTTCAGGGACCTTTTGAGTTCAAGGTTGAGGTGATATTCTGAGAGCTTGAGGCTACTCAAAAGTTTGACTTCTAGAGAATTTTATTTAAGTCATCTAAAATTTTGTGAAAGAATTAGTACAGTGTAAACGGGGTACTTAAATTTCCCATATGGACTTTTTTTACAGGTTAAGAAAGTGGTCAGTATGGCTATTCCTTTGTTTTGCCTGAAACTAAGAAAAGTAGATGCACTTTAGATGTGAAAAATATGTGTATAAAAATAATAACCAATCACTGAGAGCTTAGGCTTTAGGCTTTATCTGCTCAATAGGCATACAGTTCTTGTCCTTCTCTTACAGAAATCTTCACTTAAGAAATGAATTATTTTTTTCTGGGTTGTCACTGTGGATTTAAATACTTATGTAACACCTTACTGGGAATTGGGTTCAGCATATTTCACTTGAATATTTTAACTGTGGTGTTTTTCTTAAATTTTGAGTTAAATTGTACTATTAGAAATGAGCCCAGAAGTCAGGAAGAATTCTATTTACATGACAGATCTGGATAATTAAGATTGCAGATATCAAGCCACGCATGGCGCTACACAACTGCAATCCTAGCACTCAGGAGCTGTGGCCAGAGGATTGCTGGGAGTTTGAGACGAACCTGGGCCACATAGTGAGTTCAAGGCCAGGCTGACCTACAGTGTAAGACTCTGTTTCAAAAATACCTAAAAATTCAAAAAAAAAAAAAAAAGAAAAGAAAAAAGAAAAAAAAACAATAACAACAAAAAGAGATGGCAAATATTTTGCACAAAACAACTAATGTATGATCATGTAGAACTTGCAGTAAGATGATTCAGTCGTTCAATTGTCCATGATTATGATAGCTCCAAAAATGGCCCATTAGGCCCTAAAAAATATGTTGCACCAAGAAAGTAGATTTAGATTAAATTATCAGCCTTCTGATAGGATGGCTTTAAAGGACATTTCACATGTTTATAAATAAACTAATATAGCCTAAAAATTAACTCAACACAAAACTCTACCTCTCTTTCTCTTCGTGATGACAAGCTTTGCTTTTGCTTTTGCTTTCTACCTTGAATTCTGGATAAATATTATTCAAATACATTCATGTTAAAGTCCTACCTTAATGAGGCAAATGTTTTTTCTCCATTTTATAATATCTTAAATTTAGAAAGTGTAAAAGTTTAAAATGTAACAACATATAGCATTTCTTCACTAAACCCCTCTCCAGACATGTATATTTAATCAATTTTCCGTACAGTAATTTTTAAAGATCTGTTATATACCCTCCCCTTTCTTTCCTCTGCCTTCCTTCCCTCCCTACCTTCCTAGATACTGGTTTGATTAGTTCTGTGAATCATCTTTGCCTCTGCACATCCCCAGCCCTGACACAAGGGCCAAAGGACAACACTTGGGTAAGTTCACTCCTGTCCAACAAACCAATGATTCAAATCTCCTACTTTATACTTTTATTTGTCTTGTGTTTTTCAAAGTTTTTCTAAGCTTGTTCTCTACATAAAGCCCTAGTTAAGCTATTCCTTATTTGATCCTGCAAGAAAGAGAATGTCTCACTAAATAGAGTCCCTTTAAAAATTTATAGACAGCTGCACCAAGTATTTATGCATAAAAACAGATTGTTTACCAATAGAGAAATTTCAAAGGCAAGTGTATACAGTCCTTGGCAAAACACTCTTAGTAAAACACTGTCAGATAGCAACTGTTCATAATCAACTAAAGGACACATTAATGAATGTGCCAGAGGTTTTCTTCTGTTCTGGAATATATTTTTCTGCCAGCTATAAGACCAGGGAAGAACTTCTCCTTGTCTTTTCCAGAATTAGCCAGAACTTGTAGCCAGCATCACTAGAGCACACTCATAGTCAATAAGGCACTGAATAAGATGTCTCAGTGTTGCCATAGAAACTGGAAGAAGCATTGAAACACCTTCTCTGCATACTTTAATTTCATCTGAGTGACTTTATTTAAGAACCAAAAATAAAAAGTGCACAGGGATGTAATTATATAAAAAGCTGTGTTCAATTATAAATACAGTGCGTACTTTTGCCTCTGTGTGCAGTTCCCATCTCTTTTCCATTTGAGGACATTTGAACTATTTGAGAAAGATGCTTCATTTGCCATTTAATTGAACTGAGTCCCAGATTTACAAAGATAAGGAAATAAGGGTTCCTTCTGCATTTCTACCACTCGTGTCTCACTCTGGGCATCTGGTAACAAGGCCCACTTCCAGGGTATGGTCACATTGGGCCCCATGGGCTCCCCAGGACCAGCTGAAATTGCTCTGCCCTCTGGCATTCACTAGTCTAAAATGTTCTGTGGGTTTATGATAATTTTGAAGGGTAATAAGGAGAAGTGGCCAGGAGAATGCCAAAAGAGCAATTAGTGGGAGAGACCAACGAGACTTTTTAAAAATCCTGTTGCTACTTGTAATAACAGCTCATTCCATAATAGGGGGCATACACAGAGAAACCTAAGCACCTCAAAAAGGTGGCCATTCTGCAATAGTCACCTGAGGGGGAAATGTGCAGAATTTGGAGGGTCTTTATTCACACCTTCTAATGGGCTGATGAATACAATTTGCTGGAAGAAAACAATGCATCTTCTTCCTAGTACAAAGAAGGCAATCCTGTACCTGCAGGCTGGCATAATTTGAAATGTCCTTAGGTTACTCCTTCCTGCTTAGTGATTTGCATGAGGTTGTGTGCAATATAGAATTTACTTCAAACGGAAAATGCAAAGATATAAGGTGTGTCTGCTGAATAAAGATACAGCTCCTCTGCTCTTTGGGAATATGCCTCATCTGATCTCTTGATTTGGATGACTGTAAGTGACTTAGTCTTTCTGCAAGGCAAGTAAGTCCTTTACATGAATAAAATGTGGAATGATTTTTCCCTTTAGGAGAGTTGGCAGCCTACATGTAAAAAGCATAGGTAGTTCAGGTAGACTCATTTGCAAAACTAGACTGGATACACTGCTTAAATGTCTAATGCTTGCAAAAACAAAGGGACTGAAGAATTTTCACTATCTATGACTGAAAATGTTTACGTCAATGAATCTAGAATTTCCAGACCTTTGGGTCCAGGGAAACAGCACCCACAGAAAGAGCATTCCTCAAATACAGTTTAAATCATCAGCAGTGTCTTCTGTCTGGCTGCGAGTTCAGATGTATTGGTTTCATTTTTCTGTTTTGTTTTGCCTTCTCTGTGTTTTGATTTATTTGCTTTTCACCCCACACCAATCTGCAAGGACTGAACTTACTTTTTAAAAAATATTATTAAAATCCATTCTTAGGCAATGTCAGTTTTATAGAAAATTTTACAGGACAGTAGGAAGAGGGCTTCTTAGCACATATTCCTTGAAGAACGTCAGACTTACCTTTCAGATCATATTTCTATGGAGAACCTCATTCAAGTGCTGAGCAAAACAAACAGCTATGTGATTAGTGAGAACCCCTTTCTTATAAATAGCTAGTTTTATAATCATAGAAATTCTTTTTATTTTTCACAAGAAGTGTGACACTAAGATACACAGGGAGATAAAGTTTAATCTCCTGGGCTTAACTTTTGATTTCAGTATCCTAGGCTCAGAGATCCGATTCCACCAGCACATTAAGAATCAACTTAACCAAGGAGAGACTGATTTATAGACTCGGAGCACTCAATTTTTGTTGAAAACTATGACTATTGAGGAAATCCCACACCTGAGGATGCCAATCAGTATATTTCTCTCTGTACATTTTACATTCTGCACGGATTGGAATAAGAAGTCATGTGAATTAACTATTAGATGTTAGCAAACAAGGAACACTTTACTTACAACCCCCTAGGGATGTGATGCCACTGGGAGAATTGTGTTTGTTTTTTTTTTTTTTTTTGGTTTTTCTCCGGTACCAGGAACCGAACTCACAACCTTGCGCTTGCCAAGCAGGCGCTTTGCCGCTGAGCTAAATCCCCAGCCCCGAGAATTGTGTTCTTAAATGTGACTGTTTTCCCATGGACAAGGTGTGTGTAGACACTGGCCACTTTAGGGTCTCCTCTTTCAAACAATTCCAAGGAGAAGCAGTGTCCCCACTTCTTGCCCTCTTCTATATTAAAACTCCTTCCTTACAGAAATGAAGATACCAAGTGCACCTGCAGTCAAGTTTCAGATGTCTAGAAATTGATCTTTTGTTTTGACTATGATTTTTTTCTGTCATTTAACTATCTTTCATTGTTAGAGTATGCACTCTTCAGAAAACCCTTCCATGTCAGACCCACGTTTAGCCTCAGGAAACCACTGATCTGTATTTGTAAGTATAAAATAAGTTTGAATTTTCTAGGGCTTCCATTCTATCTTTTGGAAGCCCTACATATCTTTGTGTTGATGAGTCATGTGTTGATTTTACCCTCTAACTTTTAGAAGAAAATCTTTTTTTTTAATCTTAAAGATCTTGGGGGCTCTTGAGTGCTTAATACGTGTTCCTTCTGTTCAGTTCTCTGCCTTAACCTCCAGCTCAGGCCCCTCAACTGCTGAATTCTTTTCATTAAATCTTTAGTAGAAATTTTGACACAAAAGTGTGTAACTTATGATTCTTGTTAAATCTTTAACAGCAGAAATTTTGATACAAAAATATGTAATTGTGATTATATATGATATACCACATAGAATTTTGCATCTATGTTTTCTCCAAGGATATCTTCAATTCCAAGAAATTCTCAAAGGAGCTTCTGTGGCCTTTGTGAAATAGATCTGACTTATCTTCTATCTTTTTATTTCATTTCGCCCCATATCATGAAATATTGTTATAATCTGATTCGTTTTCTACAAAGAAATGCATGCAAGCGTGTCACCTTCCACAAATTGCTTAAGGATTTTGAGCCTTGGTTGGTTCTTGGAAAAATAAAAATGAACACAAATTTTGTGAACTTTGAATGGTCAAGAACTGTGTAAAAATGCTTTGCAAGTTATATAATGCTATAAATTAGTTATTTGCAAATTTACAGTAGCAATTTTTTCATAGGTACAGGGCACTGCAAGAAACTCTTTGCAATGAGCTTGCAGTGAAGTAAGAGAGGAAGAACAGTAATTAGAGTAATCTAATTTTAGATTTCTATATTTGTGCTCTGATCTTAGCAATTAAGCCCAAAGACCTCCAATAAAGTGTCCGTGAAAGACATGCAAGCACTCTCCTGACCCTTGCTGAGATGATCCATGCCATTCCTCATCATGTTACTCCAAATGTCAACATGTGCTTCTCTTCCTTGCTTTTTCTTTTCTTTTTTATGCCTGAGTCTCTAAGGTGGGAGCACATGCACCTGAACTCTGACACTTTGTGAAGGGAAGAAGTTGTTCTTGGCAAAATGCTCAGTAACAAGCCTATCAGATTACAGAACGCGTTTCCTTTATCTTGGGGCATTGGACTCTATTCAGAGGGCAAGCAGGATAGGATTTCTCAGCTTGTGTGGACATGTTAGTCATTCTTTCTGGGAGAAGAGCGTAGCTCTTCTGCTTATACTCTAGGAGGGTCAATGTCCCTATGAGAAAGGCTTTTCAAACTAGGTGCCTCAGGTACCTTCCACTGAACAAAATGACCTTATTGCCCAAAAGTACATCTGCTTACCAAGAGCAAGAGGTGCGTCCTTCCCGGAACTTCTGTTCAAACTAGAATGTGCCTGTAGCACGGCAGAGGTTTGGTACTTCTATGAGGGATAACTACAAGAAAACCTCCTCTCCTCCATTGTGTCTAAACAGGTTTTCTCTTACTGGGTTCCAGAGCACTCTGTCACTATCCTTTCTTTTATTCTTTTTTCTATAGATATGTTCTCCCCCACTGTTTCCATTATTGTGTTTTGAAGGGCATATTTTTATCAAATGTGCAGGTCACTGAAATCTTTCTGGAAAATCAGCTGAAAGAGAACACTTTTTTAAAAAGACTCTTTTAAAAGGAAGGTGATATTCTTTTTTTACTTTTTTTTCTTTTGTACCAGGAATTGAACTCAGGACCTTGTACTTGCCAGGTAGGGCCTGGGCCGCTGAGTTATCTCCTGGACCCAGAAGGCAATATTCTTGATAAAGAAGTATGAGAACTGTCATTTTGCCTGTTGATC
The DNA here is from genome assembly GCF_000276665.1 of Chinchilla lanigera. NCBI lineage: Eukaryota > Metazoa > Chordata > Mammalia > Rodentia > Chinchillidae > Chinchilla > Chinchilla lanigera. The sequence continues at coordinate 2,725,538 of NW_004955478.1, read as the reverse complement.
CATCATAACACAAGCAGACATACACATACACACACACACACAACCTGTGCATACACACACACTATCTTTGCACATCTACACGCAAAACTGCATTTATTGCACAAGGATATTTAGGGTCTTCACTCTTCAGCAGTCTCTAATGACATGGACAACATCACCACCTGAAACTAGAGAAATCACACAGTTTGAGGTATTTGGTCTGATTACTGTCCATTGTTTAGCATTACTGAGAGGGAAGCAATAATAATGTAAGACTGTGAATGAGCCCCATTTTCTTGTATATAACTCTTCTGCATGTTGCATACTTTCTGTCATGAAAATATGGCATTTTTCTGTTTTATCCAATATTGTTAACATACAGTTGATAGTTCTCAGGTTTTGTTTTTTAAAAAATAAATGTCTACAAAAGTTCATATGGGTATAGGGTTTTTGTCATACTCCATAGGTTTTATATCCTGAATTCTCATGCTTTTAAAAAATATCTCTAAGTAGATTATGGTAACCTACCCATTATGAAAAGAGTGTTTTAAAATATTAGTTGGGTATTTACATATTTATTTATTTATTTAGGAAGGAGGTTATCTCCTTCTTGTTTTAAACATGTAGTTCTATTGAGCTGTGGTCACAAAACAGGAAATCTCCTAACTTATTTAAAACATAATGGCCAATATTTATGAATATGCTATGGTGTTTGGAAATGAAAGTACATTCTCTATTAGGCACACACATTCAATATGTATATGCTTGTTAGTTATATAATTCAGAAAGGCAATGCCTTGAAATATTTGTATCTGTTTATTCTCTTTATTACTATGTGCATCCTTGTGGCATGGCTATTTGTGGTATGTCTGTACCTTGACAGTGAAGCGCGGCTGGGGATATAGCTCCGTGGCATAAGCACCTGCCTGGCAAGTTCAAGGTCCTGAGTTCAATTCCCGGTACCAAAAATCAATAAATAAATGAAATGTTTGCATTTACAAACAAACAAACAAACAAAAAACCAAAAAAACCAACAAACAAGACAGTGAAGAGGTACATGGTCATTTGTATTCCCAAGGCCACCTACTTTCTGTATTGCTCAGATATATTATTATGTGCATCCAGGTTCATGGTTGTTAAAATTTATTGGAATATTGTAACTTTATCAAATAAAATAATCCAATTTTTGCTTTCACCTTGGATTGGTTTTGCTAGACATGAATATAATTGTATTGTATTAGTTTCTTTGATATTGATTCACTTTGTCTCCTTTTCTCCCTAGTTTTTTGCTTTTACATCATTCTTATATATCTAATTTTTTTATAATTTTAGAGAAAAATATTTGCAATTGCCATAAACACATTTTCCATTTCCTTGCATCTTTTCTCTTTCCTTGTATATCTCATTGCCTTGAATTACCTTTGTTTTTCCTTATGCTGACTTATAAATATGCATTGAATTTATTTTATTTTAGTAGTTGAGCTGATATATTTAACAACTGTAACAAAGCAAATGATTCTGCTAGAACTTTTTAGCATTTTTATTTATTTTTTTAATAAGACAAAAAGCAACATGCTCTTACTTCTTTTTTCTACCCTCCTATCCCTATACTGTTCTTCTGTATCCTGTAACACATGATAAAAATCAAAGTTGAGTGAATTTTAGTAGATTCTTATTTTATATTTGCTGGAAATTCATTATGCTACCTTAAGATAACACAGACTTTACAGTCATTAAAGTAGATTACAATTTTTTTACTGCATCTACAGAGGAATTCTGGATTGAGTTGTAAGTTCTAGGAAATAGGTCAGGTTGTCAATATGATATTGAATACAGCTGCCCTGCCATCTGATTTGGAGAGCCTGGAACAATATAACCTTCATTTCATGGTGCACATGGTGAGCAGTTGCTCTATATTTGAACAGATCTTCCAAGTCCTTCTGACAAAGTAGAAACAGAACCTCTACACTACTCCAAACAGACAGATGGCCTCCTCCTCAGGGAAGCTCAGAGTGAGACTCCAGAATCTACACGTCTTTGTGCTTCTCAGGCTGATGCTGGCTTGACAATATCATGTGAGAAGCAATTGGTCTATTGCAAAAAGGCTGAACAGGAGTCCTGGGTATTTGCCTCTACAGATAGACCCATCACCACAAGAAAACCATTTACACTTTCAACATTCTGCTTCCCTTAGGAAAGGACCATGGGAAATGTCAGCTGAAGGTCCAGCTACCTCTAAATTTTATTTTTGTCTTTTTTGCTGTCTAAAGAGGCTGTGAGTCCTTTTCTTTCACATTTGATGAAAGAGGGTGTCACATTCCTATATTTATCAGTGGGATAACTCAGAAGACTCCTTAAGAATCCTGACTTTCAGTAGTTATAAACCAGTAGCAACTTCATAGAAGATGCAACAGATTTGCTAGAGGCTTTAAACAAAAGCGAGGGAAGTAAAGTTCCATCAAAATAGTACTTTCTTCAAATTGCGCCATAAATATTTAGTCATTTAAATAACAGGCCAGAAATCTGCTTGTGTGCTTATTCTTTAGAAGCCAAATTAAATGAAAAAGTCAAAATCAAAATAAATTGTTGAAGTATTATTTAAAGTGCTATCGTGATCCAAAGAGGAAGGAAAATACTTGTATTCCTAAATAGTGATCCAAAACGAGAGAAGTATTTGGTTACAGGCTATTGAGATAAATCAGAAATAGTGGATATGATTTCAATCGGTGGGAAAGATGGTAGGGAGGTCATTCCAAGCATGAAATGTAGTATAAACACACACATAGATATGCAAAGTCTAAAGTATATCTTGGTGACCACAAAAGAGCTATGTCACCTAGGGCATAAATTTTGCTTCCTGAGAACAACTGAAAGTGTCTTATAATATTTTTGCTTGTCACAAGTGAGTAGGAAATGCTATGGGCATTTATTAGTAAAGACCAGACACACCGCTAACCATTCCACAACACACAGTACAATCTCTTTTAACAAAGAATCATCCAATCAAGTATGTCAACAGCATCAAAACAAGGAAACCGTATTCTAGGGCATAGCTACTTTTAAACATTTATGAGAATAAGACTGGAAAGGTAGCTTAAGGAGTTGAAATGCTAGGCTGAGGAGATTTCACTTGAAATGGGAGGTGGAGAGCAATCACTGAAGCTTTTTGATTGAAGGAATAATATGAATATAGTGCCACTTAGGAAGACGAAGTGCCAAACACAAATTATTAATTGGAGAAGTACGATGTGAAGAAAGAGATGAGTAGATGATTAAGGGCCTGTGGCAATATTTCTGGTGCAAGGTAATAGGTACATGAACTTCCAAAAGGAAAGGAAGTGGTCAGTTCCAAAGGCATTGCAGGAAAGAATGTACATGACTATAAATTTTTAAATTGTGATGAGGGCAGAGGATGGTGGAAGCTCATCATGGCATGGATGAGCTAAGAAGCAGAAGAGTCAGGAGAGAGGACTGCTCTGAAAGAGAAGTACACCTTGACTTTGGCTAGTGGGCGAGTCATTCATTGGTGGATACTCTCACTGTTAGATGGCAGATAGATTCTACCTCCCATTTCTATATTCTTCAACTCATGCAGTTGAGTTGAATCCAAGTAACCACCTTCATTTGCACAATATGAGCTCTGGTAAGAAGAGAGATGGGCTGTTTCTTAGCAATTCAACCAGACGATCCCCTCTCACCCTAGCAGCATAACACTAGAGTTCATTAAATGTTTGACATTACTCAAGGGTACTAATGGTTTTTGTTTATTATCAATTGTTTGTGCTTCTATGTGCAGCCTCCTTGATTCCAGGGTTGTAAATTTCAGTTACATTTGTGTTCTGGGCATGAGTTCACATTTATGTAAATCCTTCACATGCTGGTACAAATCCACTCAAGTCGATTGTTCAGCACATCCCAACATGTATATTTGAGAGGTTTCCATGAATTACATTCTTTGTTTTAATCCAGCACTGACTCATTCCCATGTATTTACCATTGCTCCTGCTGCAACTTGACCCACAGTACTTTGTGAGTTTGATGTCGCTGCTGTGGGCAAAGGTTTGGACCCTTTTCCTCGTGCAGCGTGAGTGGAAGTAGAGGAGTCCAGGAATTAGTCACAGCCCACAGCTGATGTACACAGCAGCCAGAAACAGGCACTTTCATATATGCATTAGGTTGAAGCATAGCTAGCTTAATTCCCTCTGACATGTGCAAGGAACTTCAGCCTCCATTGCAGTATTTCCTCATGAGTCCAGCTCCATAAAATTACATAGTGATAGAATCCATGAATTTGTCAATTGATTTATCAGTATGCTACTCTAGTTATAGGAGTACATTTATTGTATGCATTTTGTTAATTGAACTAGACTTGGTGACTAATATCCTTAGGGCATTCCTTTCCATGACTCAGTAGTAGTCAAATTTGTGCCTAAGAAAGATTGATCCAGTGTGAAATCCGCTAAAAGAGTGGGCCAGGAGCGGGTATTTTCTTCTAGCTCACCACCTTCTACGAGCCAAAGAAAACAATCGTCAGGCAGATAGATAGGTCAGTGTCATTGGTGCACCATGCTGAGTATGGATGCTTATTCCAAATGACACGTTCCTTCCTCACCTGACCCTGAGTAACCTACATCCTCAGAAGCTACATGTCTTCCTCTATAGAGGAAAATCTGTCTCCTGGATGTATTTGCCTACCAGGGTACAATTCTCTCATTCACCATTTTTATTTCCCCATGTAAGTTGCATTATTTATGTTTCCAGAAGTTTACAGAAGTTGATATCAAAGGCTTTAAATGAAAGAGTAATATAGCAGGTGGATTAAAGGTAGGAAAGGCAAGAAAAGCTTTACCAAAATTGCATGTCTTTGGAACTAATCTTGATTGTCAGATATATAGCTATGTCTATGTCTATATCTATCTCTATGTCTATATCTATATCTATCTATATCTGTACTATCTATATCTGTACCATCTATATCTATATGAACCATACACATACAGTTATTTTAAGTTGAAATTTGTTTGAAGATTTTGTGTTTGAAGAGATAAAGAATTATAAAAATAACAAAGATTGGATGATAAAAAGAAAAAACTTTGGAAATATGGATTCTTGAAAAGCTATGGAAGATATTAAGATTCTTGGCCTAAAAGTCTTCAGATATCTTAGTGCATATTTAAGTTAATATTTGTACTTACAGCCAGATAAAATCTCTGTGAGATTCAGAGGAAATATCTTCCTCAGATATTTACCAGATTTTCCTGAGAATGGTAAATGTAACAAGTTAGTTCATAAAGACTTAAAAATGAGAAAATATCTCCAGAAATTATTCTTTCACATAAGAGCAAGTGAGTGAAATTATTTCTCCCAAGCTGTTATACCTATCTGGAATACCTTTTAGGAAATGTAAACTTCAAACACTAAAGTTCATCACAATGACACAATTTTCAAGAGATGAAATTAAAACTATGGCATTAATACTATTTTCGTTTCATGGTAAGTTTTTCTAGTAGCCTTTTCCCTGCTCAATGAGAGCTACTATTCAACTTTTGTCAAAATATGACCATAAAAGCTGAATTGGGACCTGATGCCCACTGAGGCCTAAAAATGATTTTAGTGTGACTGTTCCTGGGAAACCCCAGCTAAATCTTCCAACTTTTCACTTTTCAAACATGCTGAATACATTCACCCAAACCTACAAATACAAACAATAAAATTAGCTGTTTTTAAACCTGTGTTGCTTTCCATTGTGTCTTGTTTGTTAAGAGTAGGAAAATTTATTGGAGTAAAGGAGTAGGGAATAGGAATAACCCCTGAAAGACAGAAGGAGTCACGAATGGGTTGCTTATCATTGTCTTTTGTGCAGGTTCCTCTGTCACTTTCTTCCATGTGGCAATCTCAGAAGAAATGCTTCACTTAATGCTGTCCACATTGTGTAACAGGAGAGGGAAAAGTGATCAGTTAATCATACAGAGGGCTGAAGATTTAGCTCAGCTGCACAGTGCCTGCCTAGCAAGTGCAAGGTCGTGAGTTCGATTCCCGGTACTAGAAAAAAACAAAAAATAAAAAATAAAAATTAATCACATAGATTTAATGAAATCATCTAAGGATTTCTATTAAACACTAAAATAATTTAAGATGCAAAATTAACCATCAATTTACCCTAGGAATTTTAAAATAGGTTTTAAACAACTTTCATTAATCCAGAAGCAAATGAAAAATGCTGGCTGTTATTTCAGGCCCTGTACTTAAGGGTTGTGCCTATATTTATTAATCCAAATGAATCTAAACTGTCTGGTGTCATACAGTTCATAGAATTTCAGAATAAATATATGCATTAGCTAAATACCCTCCATCTATATTCTCTAGATAAAGAGTTTGTGTTGTAACTAAAGACAAATATTTTTAATGGCAAGGAAAATGCGCATTCAAGGCCACCAAGCTGGCATTTGGCGATCTTGTTAACCTCACGTCTTCCTTTGAAAGAATTACAGGAAAGCTTAAATTGTTCATGATACTTCTGGAGAACCTTTGAAACTTGTGAAAACTTTAATAAAAACACAGCTTCTACAAAAGGCCATCAAGATTTGGAAGAGTGTGGTCAGTACCTATTCTGATTATTGTCTCTTTCTTCAGGAGCAAGATCAATGAGGTGTGAACCATCTAGGCATTTTTATAAAAATAGCAACTCATTTTCATAACAGCAACTGTTTGTTTGCAATTATAATTTTATTCTTGTTTTGATATATAGTTAAATAACTTACAATAGCAAAATAATAAAATGAAAACATTTTTGCTATGTGAAACATAACAAAAAAATGTGAAATCATTTTCTCTATGATACAATCTCATTTAATCTATATCAAAGAGTTTTAAATACATTTTACCACTATCATTTTTACTGAAATGAAACTGATTCAGAGATCTCTCAAGAAACTTATTCAGAATTAAATTGTCATCTAGTGGTCAAGCCAGAATAATAATCAAGAGGATTTTACTTTAACTAATTGGAATAGCAATTTCTGTGACATTAAATAGGGGAAATAATATTATCTCATTTGGAATTTATGCAGACTAACATTGGTTTACTTTTATTTTCTTTTGCACTGTGTTGTAAATAACTGGTCTTCTTTACACTGTATAACAATGTCTAGATTTCTTTGAAAAGCATCTCTGTTATTGAACTTGTATACTATTAACTCTCCCTTCCTATATAGATGTTTCTAGCCCCAAATTACTTGATGTGAATTTACATTATGAATTTTAGAGCTGTCAGTCATTTGTTATAATCAAAAAGAACAAGTAAATATAGAAAACACTCTTCAAGAGTCAATTTAAAAGTCAAGGTACATAGGCGAAAGAACCTTCAAACACTGGCTAAGTACAGATGCCACACTCTTTGCACATCCAGTGTATAGTGTAACTTTTTTGGTGAATATTTATGAGGTTAAAAATAATTGCCAGATTAAGATGTGTATAAGGGAATATAACTGTAATCTCAGCACTCCAGGAGACTGAAATAGGAAGTTCACAAGTTCTAGGCAAGCCTGGACCGTTTAGTGACGTACTAAACCTTGTTTTAAAAACAAAACAAAGCAAAACAAAACAATGAACAAAGACTAGTGATGTAGTTTAGTGTGGAGATCCTGAGTTCAATGCCCAATACCTAAAAAAAAACCAAAAAATAGAGAGAGAAAGCCAGATTGATCACTGGAATCTAATAACCTTTCAGAAATATGTTTTAATTGTTTTGTTTTTAATTTAAATAACTTCTTTTCCTATACCACTTAGTCTGAGCCCACTGAATTTAGCATACATAGTATATATTTGCTTGACTTTAGTGTTCTTAGGTCTAGACTTAAAATTTACATAACCTAAAGCAGCACAGCGTGACTTCATCACTAAACTGGTGTTTGTACCGATAAGTTTATTTCACCACATGTAAGCAGAGAGCAGAACAGTTTTCTTGGGAGACACTGAAGTGCAACAAATGCCTTACACCTACTGAACTGAGGATTTGTTACTTCTTGCACGGTGGCAGCGTCAAAGCGTTTGGGCTGGCCGTTCTCTGCAGGATGCCCAGACAGCAGTAGAAAGAGGAAGGAAGGAGCATGTTGCACAATTTTAAAGAAGGACGTGACCATGCAGAGTGTCAATGACGGGCATCTGCCAAGCAAAAGGAAATGTCTATCACTCCGAGAAGGGCTATGAAGAGAAACCCTATCTGTGGATCTTAGGCAGTGTGACTATCTTGCCTCACAGTGACAGAATCAAAGTTTCAGGCTTTTCCTTAGAAAGCCCCAATGTGCAAACCAGCCAAAAGTCTTAGTCACTTTCTTCAGCCCTGGGACTCAAATCTGACACCTGTAGTTTGAAGGTGGAAAAGTTTATTTTGTCTCATAGTTTGTAGAGTTTCAGTCCGTGTTGGCTTCTTCCAATGTATGGCATGACAGGCAAGAAGGAGAGACAGACAGACAGACAGACAGACAGAGACAGAGAGTGAGGGATGACGGGAGTTGGGGAGAGGTAAAAACCTGCTAGGTCATGACTGAGGTAACCCCCACCTCCTAACAGCAAGCCAGCTATCAGCTCCATAATCCAATTACCTTCCCAAAGCTTCACCTATGGTCACATGAGCTTTGAGGGGGACATCTAGATATAAACCATAATGCAGGATTCACTGAGTGTTAACAGTCCCAGTTCCAGCCACAAGGTATGGAGAAGGTAGGGAGAGGGAACATTTAAACACATACAACTCCTTTCAAAGATTGAGCACCGCAGTTCAGAGAAAAGTCACTAGGGAGGCTGCTGAAGTGAGAAGAAATAGAGCCATGAACTTTACAGCTGTCGTTCTGGGACAAGAAAATAACAGCAGCAGTCGTGGAACAGACGTCCTGTGGCAGTCAGAGCAGATGGAGGAGAGCCAAACATCTAAGGACCTGCTCCCAGAGTAGAGACAAGTGAACAAGGTGGGACAGGGCCTGAGGCAGGAGCCTGTGGGAAAGCGAGCTCGCTGATGCTGGCAGAAAGCCCAGGACTCATGGGGAAGGGACTCCCCTTGCAGTTCCGTCTTCTGTTTCAGTTACTCACGGTCAAGTGTAGACTGAAAGCATCCTATGGAAAATTCCAGAAACAAACAATGCATCAGTGAGAAATAATGTTGATAATGGTACATAACTATTACATTTTATTATTAATTGTTAATTTCTTTACTGTGGTTCATAGTTATGTGCACAGGGAGAAAGCACGATAGATACAGAGTTCATGAGCTATAGTTGCAGGCGTCCACTGGGGAGTCTCGGATTTTGTTTCCCATGGATAAAGGGGGACAGGTGCCCTCAGGAGATTTCCTTGGATGATTAAAAGGAAGGAAGGGAAGGGAAAGGGGTAGGGAAGGGAAGGAAAAGCAGAGAAGCAGAGCCAGGGGCAGGTGGGGAGCTACTCCTCATTACCTCCCTTATGTTCTTGCCATACGTGGGTGCAGTCTTTGCTTCTGTACTGGTTTTCTGGCAAACAAGGGCAGCTCCGGCAATATTCTGTCTGTAGTCACATCTGGACCAGAGTGGCACACTGTGTTCTATCTGTAAGTCACAGGACATAGAGCAATAGTTAGTCTCCTGAGAAGTCCTAGAATAAACAACAGATATAATTTCTCTTTCACACTTGTTTAAGAAATCATTAAAAATAACTGAAGTAAATTTTACTTAAAATAGGGGGCTATCTTTGGAGAGCACCACCATAGGATACAAGAATACATTCTTCTACTTTAATTACTGTCAAAATAAATATTAGTATTGGTAGTGCCAAAGTTAGAAACAGGTTAACATTTAAACCTATGCCTTCTAAAAGTGACACATATTTTATTTGTACTGCATAAAGTTCTTTTTAGCTTAATTCTCTCAGATATAAAATGATGGTAATGGTCAGGCATGGTGGCACATGCCTGTAGTCCCAGTACTCAGGAGGCTGAGGCAGGAGGATCATCATGAGTTTAAGACCAGCCTGGACTGCAAAGTGAGCTCAAGGCCAGCCTGAACTGCATAGCGAGAACCTGATTCAAAAAGACAAAAAATAAAATAAAAAAATAAAAAAATAAAATGGTGGTAATATCCAACATACAGGATTGATATAAAAATATGTACATAAGAAAAACTGATATAAACTATCTCATACAATGCTTAATATGTTCTGGGGCCTACTTGTCCCCATTTTAGTCAGAACTCTAATTTGTCAATATTTTCTTTTTCTATACTTCCCAGAATACTGTCAGAGCATTTTTTAAAGATTTGAAAGTCATGAAGTGGAGAAAGTAAAATCTAGCATTCCTGAAATGCTTCAAATTACTCCTTAAACTTAAGAAAAATAGTAGTACCTAAAATGCAGAGTCATCCTTCTTGGCTGTCAGCACAGTATATGTTTGCTTTCTGTGGTTCAAACAAAATCCAAAGATGGTATTTATTCTCTCCCATTCTGTCCCTTCTGTTCACCTTCAGTGTCAGAGTCTCAGATGATAAATCTGATACAGGCACTGGTTCAGACAGACACTGGAAGTTGGGAAGCCGGGAGGAGGGTTTCCCAACTAGCCACTCTTCAGAGGTGGAAGGATCTCCTTGCAGAAAGACCTTGGGCTTAGAGAAGCACTGTCATCAGTCAGGGGAAAAATCTGTAATTCATATCAGCCCATTTATGAAATAATTCCCACACAGGGCAACATCATTGTCCAAGGAGCTTGAGAAGCCGCAGTGACTGGAAGGTATTTCTACCATTTGATGCTAAGGAGCCACGGATATTCTACTCATGCAACATGCTAGGGAGTCTGCAAATGGAAAGGTTAACATGTGAGCTATTTAGGAATTATCTTGTCTTGCTCTGACTGTTGATTCTCAAATGAACCTCCGAGAAGGTAACCCTTGGGAATAGAATCATATGCTCCCAACACCTCTTCTTCTGTTAAATACTTAGTATTGCAAATGATATCTAAAAGTCATGTAACATGCTTTTGGTTTTAAACCTCATGGGCTGAAGATGCTCTCTGGAAGAAGCCATTCTTGGGTCACAGTGGGTAGGTAGTAAGTCTGTGTGTGAGCCTACATGAGTTGCATCTTCTTAAGGAATGAGTGCTTTTTAAGGAAAGATTTTTGTAGGTGGTTCTTTTTTATTCTAGCTTTGCATTTATATTGGGTTCCACCCCCATCTTCTTTCATTTGGTTGTACTTTCTGAAACCTAACTCATAAAAAAGAAACATATATTTCTTTGCCCTATATTAAGACAGAACATCTTACTTATATACACTGTATAAATATATCCTATAGCAACACAAACACTTATTTTGACTGCACTTTTTCTTTCTTAACTTCATATACATGAAGTGGAGAAAGTAAATCACATCCTAAAAAAAGTAGAGAATGTCTTCACAGTGAAAACTCCTTCAGAGGGGCATTTTGCATACAGAGCTGTGTTGCTAAGGTGAAGTGTTTGTAGGCCTTTTCAGAATGACTTTCTTGGGTTTTGGAGCAAGGAGGTTTCGGTTTTCATCTGTGAATTCTCCCCAGCACTGGCAGGGCCATTGCCTAACACTTTCTAGCCAAAGTTTACAACATCAAAACCAAAAAGAGCAAAGCGTTATGGGAAATTTTTTACTGAGAAAATGGTACATGGTAGGAAAGGGAGTAGTAGCAGTAAAGTGAACCAAACTCTTACTTATTGTTCAAATTGTACTGTAAGAATTGAAGAGCTGGTGTGTGCCCCAATTCCACGACAGGCTACCTGTCAGAAAGTGCCCTTAAATCATACATACTTTACAAAACACGAATTTACCTATTGCTGTTTTAGTTGTGTGTGACAAAAATGAAAATTCTTATGAGCACTTTTATTAACATCTACAAGATAAAATGTTTTATTTCTTAGAGGGGGGATTGCCTTTGAATCTGAATTTGTTTTTACCTCCATCAAAGTCTACATTAGACATATCTCACTAGTTTATACTCATATTGAGTTCATGAGAATCTCATAAAATCAGAACTTCTGGAGTGTCTTACCTCAGCCCTTGGAATAAGTAACATCAACGGTCAGAAATTCTATTCTGTTTGTTCTTCTCTTTCTCTTTTACCCTGCTTTCGTTCTCACTTATACTTCCTGGTTCTGCTGTACACTGGAGGTTCTAAAATGTGGCAATAAAGGCAATCTCTCATCTCACCAAAAAAAAAAAAGTAGTTAAAAGTTCCTGAAATAAAGAAAACCCTCATATTGTAAAATTTCTAAACTAGTTGCACAAATTTAAACATTTTTGAATTAAACTTTTTTTGCAGGTTCTTATTTGGTCTATAGTAGGAACAACTGAATTTTTAAATTTAACTTAATGAAGAGATGTTCAGAGGAAAACGACCAGAAAAGAAAGTTGGTGCATTCACCAAGGAAGTATGTTGCAATGCTTCCTCCGTTATGGCTTCCTCTGTCCTCTAACTCTCAAAATGTAGCTTGGGCTGTGGGCTCAACAATCTGCTCAGCTTTTTTCTGTCTGATATTTCAAATAGGGGAAATATCTATACAACCAAATATATATTATACTATCAGTTCTTTTTGGGGGGGCGTATATATCATTTTAAAAACCCAATTAGCTATAACTTAATGAAAGCAATTATGCCTACCACAGTGTTTAATAGCAAACATGTGCTCCTTGGAATCTGAGAATAAATGTTTATTGGTATAAAAAGTTAACTAATTGTATTTCACCTGTAAAAAAAAAAAAAAGCTAGCAGTAAAGAAGAGCAATTCCTTTTCCAGGAATACAACATTTTCATTTTAAACTACAATAATTAATCACCTCTCAGCTTCTTACTCAACCCAAACCATGTGCATTAGAATGGTGACGACATTAGTACCCTTAGCTATAGCACTCTGTCCCTTTTCTCTTGCCTTCTGTAACATTCTGTTCTATTCAGGAATATAACTTGTGCACTCAGAGACAATTCTCTTAGGAATTCGCATTTGCACTGAAGGTACAGCTTGATTTTTCTTTTTTAGGTCCCCTGGAAACCTCAAGCTTTAATGACTAACATTCCAGAAAATTCAAAGTTTTTCCAGTTGATAATATAAGAGGTCCTTAGGTACATCTACATATTTAGATTTCTTCTAAGAGGTGAGATGCAATAAAAAGAACTGTGGCTTAGTAGATGGTGCGATGAACTGTAGCACATCACCTTTTAAGACACTGTTCTTGTTCAATAGCATCAGAATCAGCAGTTTATCTAGAATAACAACTTTAGACGCTTTTACTCTTTAAATTCAGGCCCAGGATTTAGAAAGACTTCCAGGGCAGAGCCGCAGTACAGATACCTATCCCAGTCCACATGCGTGGTTTCTTGAAACCAACTATTTTAGAGTATGATTTCACCAGTCTCAGACTCTATAGTTTGGTTGATACACACAAGTCACATGTCTTCACAATTCTCCATATAAGCGAAAAGAATGCTCAGATCTACGTTAGTGCTATAATTAAAATATTAAATATAGTATATCATGTCCAGTAGTGTGTGTTTGTGTGAAATTCTTCTAAAAATATAACAAAGTGTTTACAGTGCTAATCTCAGGGTGATGAGATTATAAATAATTCTATGTTCATCATTACTCTTGCATGGGTTTGTAGATTTTAAAATGATCAACACGTTAACATTACAAAGAAGAAAACAAAGACGTGGAATGTCACCAGTGAAGTGTAATTAACATTTGCTCTCTGTAAGAAACCCTTAATTTCATAGTCAGAACACCAGATTATTTGTCAGAGGTATGAAGCTGGTATCCAGCCAACAGAAGCACAAAGTAATAAAATGAATATCTCATGTGCAAAAAGGAGGGAAGAGGCAACATGATGTAATAAGGCAAAGCTAGAGAGAGAGTTAGAAATCCAGGACACATTTTGCAAAGAGCTGGAGCCGCTGAGCACTCTGTGTTCTTATCTGGTGATGGATTGTTTATCACCAATCTCTATACTATAGGTCACTCTTTCTAATCTTTCAGTGTCCTTGGGCCACCCTGAGTTAAGAAGAATTGTCTTAAGTCACACATAAAAGCATATAATAGAGATAATATACATACGTGACAAAACTTCCCTTATTTTTATATTTCATTTCTTAAATTATTTTACGAAATAACACAGACCCAAGGTTAAGAGTTAAACAAGAAAACTTACATGTCTGCTTAGTGACAATAAGCGACTGTCTTCACAGGCACCGACGTATGCAGGTGGCCAAAGCGCCGTTTTATTGATAATCACTGCGTTTCACTTGCCAAGTGGCACCAGCACATATGACAGCTGGTGCAAGCGGGTTTCTGTTGGACTGAGGCGTGGGGAGGGGGAGGGGTTAGCACTGCCTGCAGCCTCCCCTAAGCAGCATTCTCTTGTTGCCTATCCAGTTTGCACACCAGCACTGCGCAATCAGGTGGTGAAAAATATTGATGAAAATCACAGAATAATGGTGAAACTTTTCAGACTTGCTGGGCTACTTTACTAGTTTTCCAGTTCCGCACAGGGCCCGTGGTCTGCAATTTTCAAAGTGGGAAATGGACCTCGTTTGGAGGACTGAAAGCATTCTGAAACAAGATAGACTACATTTTGTTTTTCACATTAACAAACAGTATTTATGTCTCTGGACTGCGTTTTGTTTTGTTTTGTTCTGTGAAAGGATGCTACCACTGACCACTGAACTCCATCCCCAGAATTTTTATTTTTATTTTTATTTTGAGACAGGGTCTTCTAAGTTGCTTGGGCTAGTCTTGAACTTGCCATCCTCTTGCCTTCATACCTGAGTAGCCAGGCACTGTTTCAAGTGTTTCACAAATATTCAATAATTTAATTTTCATAACAATTCATGAAATAAATTCTAGTACTCTCCCTGACAAATAGGAGAGAAAACCTATGTGCAGAGAGAGCTTTAGTAACTTCCTCAAAGTCACACAAAGGTCAGAATTTGAACTGGACAGTCCAGTTTGTGAGGCTATGCTCTTGCTGACTTCAGCACCATACTTTGTCCTTCAAATGAGTGAAAGAGCATGTTCATCAGTAGAATTTCAGGATAATGAAATTATTTCAAATATAGTATCAGATTTCTAATTATCCATGAAGCTATCATAGGGTATAATAATCAGAGATTTCCTCTAAACCACAGTACTTAGTTCAAGCATCTGCTCAGAGTCATGCAGCATTATGATCTACCTCTTCCTTCGCATAGTACAAAAACCAGAACACCTTGTTCCCACTGAACCTGGTTTCTCCCAAAGAGGGAGGAGATAGCCAGTTCTCATTAAGCTTTATGAAGCTACGTGCTAAATGGAAGCCAGGTTGCTTAGAGACCAGGTATCCTTATATCTCTTTGTTGCCCAGGATATTTGCTGGGCCGGAGCTCAAGAGTTGAAAGTCCATAGCTTGGGGGTGACTTTTCCTTCCTGCGCAAATTGATTGAGAAGTGGTTAAACAGGTTCCAAAATATGTAGGCTGTACACGACCATGGTCTTTTTTGGACATGTTGTTTTTCTGATGGACTAGCACAAACACAGCGAGGGAGTGTATAGATTAATGGTTTAAGAAGTTTGGGCTAGAGGTAATTGTATAGTTTAGAATTCAGGCATCTTTTCTTCTGATGACTGCTAAGTTTAATGAAATAAAAAGATAACTTTACAAATCTAAGCTAGCCATGCACTCCATGTTTTACCTCAAATTTTTCTCTTTCTGTTTTCAAAAGTCCTGTTATGTACTATTCAAACATGGTAGAAAACTACGGCATTGAATATAAATGTATTTTATAAGTAGTGTCAAAGAAGAGTACATTAATTAAGCTTGGCACATTCCTGTAGTTTCTAATTTATCTATGTAAATACAATTAGATGATTACCACTAGTCAGTTCAATAAGATGATATTTTTCTGCAAACAGATATGTAACTGAACAATAATTATTGAGTGTAAAACCACTCAAGAAGTATTATGCCACATAGTTTCTGTTGTACTTGGAAAGTTCATAATTTACGGTTGTGTAATTTCCTATTTCTAAAATTTTCTGTATTCTACTACATGAAGGCAACTCACCTTTGACATGAAAAAATGTTTGTCTTCTTATGTAACAGAAATTAAAGTTCCTTTTAAAACCTTTCAAGCCCTTCTTGGAATGTTCTCAGTCACTGAATTGGCCCTATAAACACAGATACCCTTACTATTCCTCTTTATTTTAAATTCATGTATAAATCTATCAATCAAATCTGGTGTCCACAAGATTCATCTGCATTACATACTTGCCTGTATACGTATTTCTAGGTACTTCCATCTGGAGAGCTCTTATACCTGATATTTAAAAAAAAATCCACCTGAATAAATGAACACAAACAAAAATAAAATATCTTATCAAACTTTCATGGCCAAGAAGTTTAATAATTTAAACTCAAAACAAAAAGACTGCACACAAAGAGAATAGGTAGAAAAGAAACACTTCTACAGATTGAATAACAATGACCAGGGCTTAGGATGGTTTACTGTCTCAGGCTCTTCGTCACCCACCATTATTTTTTAAACACTTTAGAGCACCTGAATGCATCTCTCTTAAAAGGACACAGAAACACTGAAATATTAGAAAAGACTTAAGAGAACAGAGAAGGGATTGTAATATTTGAGGATTCTTTGAGGAATATGGACATACTTGGTCAGTATAGCAGAATAAGAGGATAGATCTCTCTTCCTGCTTGTCTTTTTCTCTCCTTTTCTTAATCTTCCTCCTTAAGTTTTCCAACTATATCTGTGTCCCTTTCTCTGCATCTCTCAATATTTAAGACTGAGAGGTACCTCAGAAGCATAAGAGAAAGAGAGTTGTAGGTGGACGTGTTAAACACTGAATTTAGGCATGTGAAGGATTGGTTTGGTTCATTTATTTATCTCTTTCTTTGCCTAGACCCTGAAGGACTTCATAATTAATGAGAAGAAATCTGAAAGACCACTGTCTCCATATAAATAAATTTAGCTGTAGCCAAAAGTAGACATAAATGAAATTGGTTGTATTGAATGGTGGTGATGATGATGGCAATACGTATGATGCTGTCATATATAACATAAAAATAATGGTGAACATGTATTGGACATTGTCAAGTGCATCATAGGCATTATCACGTTTAATTCTAACAATAGCCTGATGAACTAGCTACTTTCATTACACACACACTACAGGTAAGGAGATTGTGATAAGAATATTTCTCCCATATCTTACAGATAATAAACTCAAATATAAGGAATTATCTCTAAATAAGATCTAGATGAGCATTGTGGGGATTGAGTGTACAGGTGTGTTGCTAACCTGAAAGGTTGCGGATCATCTGTTGCGGAGTTAGCCACTGTATCATCTGGATAAATCTTTAGTCAATTTTGCAGCAAATGGTGAAAACCACTGCGATCACAAGAATGTAGCAGGGTCCAAGCAACTGGTGAATTGTGTCAGAATTCATGGATTTTGATTTCATAGTTTATGATCAATCAAAGCAAAAATGTCACAGTTTCTGGCTTCACAATTTTGGAAGCTTTCTTCCAATGCTGATGTAATTATTTCAGCATGCCTACCGTAGACACACACACGCATGCACATACACTCATTCCAAAACCTGCTTCTTACTCATGGTACAAAAGCACAGTTTAAAAACCAGTAGACACTGGAAGAATCCATCATCATGGCAGATCTGATGTACAAAGCTTTTGTCTGTCTTCAGAATTCCCTCTTTTAAAGTCTTTCTGGTTGTGGTCACGGTGAAGAGGTGCTGCTTAACATTTTGCTGCTTCCTCTTATTCATTTGAAATAAAGAGGTCCAAGGAACCATGCCATGCTAAAATTGTAGGGAATCTAACCTGTATTTTAAATTGACCCAATACATACCACTCTCAGTCTCTTGTCAAGATGGGCTAACTCATGGCAACATTTCATGAATGAAATAGTGACTTCAATGAGTGCTAGGAAATGTCAAGTTTTCTAAGGATGTTGTACCTTCTTGACATATAGGAAATATTTGCTTCAGAGATCTGTGCTTGAATTCTATTTATTTCCCTATGTTCCAGTATATTTATGATGGTGATTCTGTGTCTATATATTAAATAATACATTTCCTGTTTCTGTTACTGGAGAAAAAGTTTCCCAAGGTGTGACTCATTGCTTGAATGCCTAGAACAGAATTCCATCTAAATAAGCTCTCAGAACTTACAGAAATGGGACAAAATAATGCAATTATCAAAACTTAGTTAAGGAGTGGAGCATCTGAAACACAGCTAACTGCCAACTTGAATTTTTGAAAATCTCATCACTCTTCCTAAAATATTTTTAATTTACTTCTATTGTATAGGACATAGTTGTGGAATATTTGCTTTATATGGACTCATTTTTGGTAATCCCAGCAACTAACTGCTTAAAAGAAATAACACAAACCCCCTTTTTATTGTAATATTGATTGTGTATTTGATTATTTTATGGGTGTTGCATGTTCGTATTCCCATAAGTTGATTTGTGTTAATTCCTGAATATATTTTTCTGACGTGATGCATGAGAATTAAAATCATCTCTGTATCCTGGATTTCAAGTAACTTGATCACGATGCAGTCCTGATAGCATGTGACGAGACCTCTTCTCCAGTAGCCCCAGGCCATTTTCCTTGCACTTCAATTAAAAGAATTTCCATTATGACTAACTTTGTATGTTATGAAGATCTTTCATCATATGGTGCATTGCAGCATTATTTGAAAACAGAAATGCCCATAGGAAAGTTATTTATTTTCTTCCTATTGTGACACTTCCTTCTGCTGGTGTGTACACCACCCCGACACCACACAGTTTATCCCCTGATTCTTTGTGGTGCCTGCAATTCCCCATTTCTATAACATTACCCTTTAAAGCTCAGATGCGGAAGGGAGCAAGCCCTCTGAGGCCTACTTCAGAGTATGAAATGTGAATGACAAATACAGTGAGTGTTTAAATTGAAACAAAAATTATTACAGTAAAAGAAATCTCCATTATTCCCTCCAAATGAGTCTCCATGACTGTGAGCACACTAATCGCATTATACATGCCATTTTCTGAAGCAGTTCTGGAAGTCCTCTTTGATGAGTATCTTTAGTTGAATGGCTGTGATTGATTCAATGTCCTGAACATCTCTCATGGTGATTCTGACTTTGGAAAAGAGCCAAGAAAGTTACAGGGTGAGAGATTCAGTAAATCAGGAGGATGAGGACAAACCATAATATTTTTTAAGAACTTGTCTTTCCCTTGGATGTCTCTTGGAAGCAACATTTGCCCTATTTTTTTAATTGTAAGTTCTGAAGACACTCATGAAAGTGCTTCAGAATTGCTCTGGAGTGGCATGAAAGATGGGCTAAGCATATTTGAAGCAAGGAGGAGTATTTTGATGGGGAATTAATGGAAATCTGTCTTTTGCTATAATAATTTTTAACAGTTAAAGCATTCACTGTATATTTCAATCATACCTTTTATGTCTGAGGGGAAATCTTAAACTTTGGGCTGGTTACTTCGTGCTCTCTGTTAGCACATCCACTTTTGTACTTTGGTACTTAAAATACATCTTTATTTCAAGAATTTTGTAGAGATAACAGGTTCCCAAACTTTTCTATTGACCTACCAGTTAATTATGCTGAGTATTTTATAACGTACCAGTGTGTTACCAAGATGAAGCTGAATTTTTTAGATTTATTAAAATCCTTAAACTAATGGAAAATTATGGATGAATTTTCAACATATGTAAATGGTAGACTTTTTGTTTTAATTTAAACTGAGATTCAGTTTTCAGTTTTGTAGGGAATATCAAAATGTGACGTGATGATTCGGATTAAAATATTCTCTTGATTAAAGATGCATGTCATTTTGACAGCAGGACGATATCACTGTAGCTATAGTGTGCATAAGAACCCGAGAGAAATTTTTTGAAAATTGCAAAAGCAAATCTATTGTCATATTCACCCACGATAAACATCCATTTTCAGAAATTGGTAGAATTTTTTTGCCTCAGAAAGATAGTAGCATAACTAGGTCAGGTTCATATTTTTGCTTTATCAGCTTTCTAAAATTTCTTTGTTACCATTTCTTTTGAACCTGAACAGCTTCTTTTACACTCACAGCAATGAAGTGTTCTTTGACCTCCGATGATTCTCATGGCAGAATATTTTTAGGAAAGTTGCTTATGTCCAAATGTAAAGAGACCCATTCATCTCAAGATATCTAAGAAGGAAATTGAGCATAGTGATAATGTTTTCCTCAAGTTCAGGAAGGGATGAAACAGATTTCTTTATGAAAACAACTTTGCACTTCATCAGAAAATAGATGAAATCTACACAGTACTTTAATCATAAGTCATTTAAAATGACATTGGTCTTAACATCCATGTAATTCACGTGAAACATTTTTATATTTGTTCTACCTCTTCAGTTTAGTTCACCTTCCAGCAATTGGTAGCATTCTTCTAGTATGTGAATCTGTTGAATAGCATGTGTTTGATTACTTTCTCAATATTTTTGGACAGTTTGTCCTTACTTCAGAACAGCATAGTTTTTTTTTTTAAATAAAATATTATCTTCACACTAGATTCACCCTTGAATTGCTTCATGTATTGTTTTTTCTTCATGAATCATATTTTAAAGATGATGGCATGATATATTAAAATGCTATCCATTTGCAAAGAACTCCAATATACTACACCAAATATAATTTCACTTGCAACACAGCTTTATATAATGGTTTGGTGTAAAGACCTACTCACCTGTCCAAAAAAGTCCCCAGATAATAAGTGTACACATGAAGAGTAAATTCTATTTTGTTTTTTTACTTTCTCTCCCTCATTTTCCTTCTCCCCATCCCTGAATCGCTCACTCAGAACTGGAAATTTCCCTCAATCTTGAATGTCTCTTTTTATTATGTTCTCAAGTAGATACAATGGTACAGTTTAAGAAAACATAGTTTTGCCTTTTCATCTGAGTTTGCCCATTTTCAGATGGATTTCCTTTGCTAAATTAATCAAGAGGGTCACAACTACCGCTGTGGTGTTCCTTGATGTCAGGTTACAGCGTTCAACTCAGTGGAAATCTTGTTAGGTTTCAACAGAAGACTAAAAGCTAAAATCTCAGCACAGCTTCGAGAACACTGATTATAATTAATATATTTTTCAAAAAGAATATCTTGTTTTCTGGACAACTGTTTCTCTTAAGCGCTGTCCTTATATTCTAGGTTCAGCCCATTGGAGCACATTCTTATTTACTTATAAGGATTTCCTCCAATGGCCAGTGCTGAGTATGCTTCATGCCTCCTTGGGATGCTACTCAAAAAATCCTGATCAAATCTATGAGAAAGATTGTCATGCCCCCTGAGACATTCTATCCTTACAATTTTAAGCATGGACAGATTAGTGCTCTGGAAAACAAGGTCTTCAATAGAAATTGCTTGCTTTTATACATAGAATTTCACTGGAAACCATTCACAATCTTTCATTTACTTATTTTTGATGGTTACTTTTCAGCCCCAGTAGTGTCAGTAAGTAGGCAACAAATGCCCTATAAAGTATAAAATATTTACTGTCTGTCCTTTTAAAGGAACACTTCCCCACACCAGGAATAGATTCCATTGATTTAACTAAAAATTACACGACTTTTTCAGTAAATGTTAGCAAGAATTTAATAAGACAAATATTTTTCTAAGACAGCTAAATGTCTAGTTGAGATTCAGAAAACATAGAAGATGTTAATTTAGATTACAGATTCGTTAAAAGAATCCTTACATATGTCAGTGTTTCTCCTTAATAAGAATTCTGGGAAATTTTTCAGTTCATGTCACAAAGTTGCATTGTGACATGGCACAGACTTTATTAAAAACTTGACTGCCTTCTGGGACACACAGAAGAATAAAAATAAGACTTCTTTTCCATCTTGACAAAGAGAAGAGAATAAACCCACTTTTGATGAGACATCAAGTACAAAATTCACATTTTGTTCCATGATACAAAGATTAAGCTGAGGTTAACCATTATCATGACTAACATTATTACTATTTCAAATGCTCCTGTCATTGAATCTGAGAGATATATGAGGTAGGGTATGCATGGATTGTGATTTTGTGAACGACCAAATTATCTGTTCAATTCAATGCGAAGTGAATTGTGCAATTATTTCCAGTGTTATTGATGGTTCGATTCTTCACATTACAATATGAATGCTTATTATTCTAGAGGACTACACAATAATTCAGTACATCATATGTCTCATAAACAATATCTGTGCATTAATAAGGCAATAAAAAAGCAAAGTGGTGGGTCTTTGTTAAGAAAACATGAATGAAAAGGCCGGGCGTGGTGGCTCAGGCCTGTAATCCCAGCACTCAGGAGGCTGAGGCAGGAGGATTGTTGTGAGTTCAAGACCAGCCTGGGCTACAAAGTGAGCTCAAGGCCAGTCTGAACTGCATAGCGAGACACTGTCTCAAAAAGACAAAAAAAAGGAAGAAAAATATGAACAGCTATTCAGGCAAGTTCACGGGCTACTCCTTTCACTTGCAAACTAAAACAACCTGCAGGAAAGTGAACTATCCAGTTAAATCTATCCTTGCCAGAGCAAACATGAAGACATGATGTAGTACTTGGGGAAAAACCATTAATCAATATTGTCATAACATATCCCCTGACTCCATTGCTTCATTTCAAAAGGTTACATAAAGAATAAATACCACTAGCTATGCGGATTTCAAGACTTTTCTAGAATAAAGCTATGATAACATCTAACTTCAAATAAATAGAAAGAGCATTTTGAACTGTTTAGGTATAATGTTCAAAATCAGGAAAGTATCCTCAAAGCTCCCAAAGGTATTTTCAGTCGCATAAACTAAAATAAATTCAGCCAAACAAACTAGCATTCATGAAAGCTGGAACTAAATCAGTAAAAACTATACCAACAGAAATATCACTTTGTAGCTTTAAGACATTAGATTCTAAAAGTTACTGAGACTGTATATATTTGTTTGAATCCCTGTCATCAGTAGATGTTGTTATTATCAACAGACTTTCTGAGTTAGAGACTTGGGACCAGACAATACTATTACCCAGCACATAGATGCATCTTCAGAGGATGAGCTGTCCTGCCTCATACGTTATTTGAAAGAAAAAGACAAACATTTTACTTACTGTAGCCCCTTTGAAGCCTTTAGTTTGGTCTAACAGCCCTCTGCATGCACCAACAACCTATCATCTCAGATCAAAGGTACAAACAAACAAGCAAAAGGCAATTTCCTACCATGTGTGGGGTATAGGGCAAGAGTGAAACCCTAATATTTAAATATTTCCAAATATTTAAATGATGAGTGAAACTAAAAGTGATTAAATAAATTATTTTCTACTACCTATCTTGACAAATACTGCTTCCTTAGGATATGGGAAGTCAAATTTAAATTTAGAATTTTCAGACTCCTTAGTGCCCATTCTAGGGTCTGGCAATGAGCTGCCTTCGTTTTCTTTTCCTATTTCTGGTTCTGAGGCAAAATGCAAAGGGACTTGCAGGCGTGCATGTAGATATCCATGTAAGAGGCACAAATCCTTCCATGTGACTCAATCCTTTACCAAATAAGTACCTTTGTCTACATCATGGACCTTGAAGTATACATATAGTTGGTAGCCTCAGGAGGAATGGCCTTGAAGCAAGCTGAAGCTCTTTGGCCAGGAAATTCCAGGATTTTAGATATCTGAAATATAGTCTAGAGGGCAAGTGTAGTTTCTTGTAGATCATGTGCCTCTGTGCCTTCTTGCTCCCTCCTTGTGGTATGGAAAGACGTACACCCAAGCAACAGAAGTGGTCCTCGTCAGTATCAACTTTGCACAAGGTCTGCCTCTTCTTCCCCAAATCTAAGAGTAGCACCACTCTTGTGGTCCTGCAGTAGAAAGGGCTCCTTTTACAGTATTCCATCACTCATTTGCCATTGCATTTATGTATTATTTAGAACATACTTAACTTTCACCTGGAGGGACAAAGCAATCATTGTGACGATGCTATTAAACAGCAATTCATAACTTAGGCCAGCTATAGGATCAAATCAAATGGTTGCCATCTTTTGTAATTTTTATGTTGGGAAGGGCTTATGGAGTTCATCGTGGATTACTGCATGGAGGCTATGCAGATTAGAGTCAACTGCATTGTATTTTGGAAGATGTTCTATACTTATATTATGTCAAATCTCTGTGTGAATTTAGCCTTGTGCAGACTCTGTTTATACTTTAGTCCATATATCAGATTGTTTCCTTCAAAATAAACTTTTCCTATAGATGTATTTCTTCAGAGAGAAGTTTTCTGGCACTTATTCTTGGCTGTCTCCACTTTCTATGATCCTATCAACATTTCCTGAGGAAATCTCCTTCAGCTGTTCTTAGTCTAATAAAGTCATACCGGTGGTATAGAAATGATGTTCCTTTGAGAAAAACAAGTGTCAACTTAAAGACAATCTTCAAGATTCACAATTGTATATTGACCTTAATATACTGGGGCCAATTGTTTTTTCCTTCTGAATAGGAGTCTCAAAAGGACATAATCATTTGTATAAAGCATGATTTGTTTACAATCCTGAATCACAGAGGGAATGAGGACTAGGAGATAAGGAATTACTTCGGCATTTCACTTCCACAAATAAAGTTTAAATCAAACATAAGTTTCCAGGATTTTTATGGAAACGAGACTGCCCCTTGATTTAGATATTGCTCTTTTGCCATGAGATCCTTACCTTCACTCTGAAATAACTCTAATGATACCACAAATCCATTTACGATGTATGGATGACAAAGTAAGTAACCTCCATTTCAGCAAGATAGATTTTGCCTGCATTCACTTGTAAAATATTGTGATGATAGTACGTTATGTTAATATCATTAAAAAGATGAGGATTATTTCCAAACATTAAACCCATTTATTTTTGGTAACCAACTTATTTTTATAGCTGGTATTTAACGATCAAGACAGACTGCTAAGTACATCTGCTTACTCAGATTCATTGAAAATAAAGATTCTCCACATAGAGCAAACAGTTTTTCCTTTCGCGCCAGTTTATACCAAATACAGTTTGTTGGACTGAGTGGACTGACACATATTTAACTTGCAACATACTCAGATAAAATTGTAAATGGTTTCCTGCTGGTAAATGAGTCATTATGAAATGAAGTCTCAAATTTTTCCATTCTACGGGACTGGACTGTTCCTCATACTTATTTTTTAAAGCCATATTCTCTCTCAGGAATCTTGACATTAAGAATCATAACAATTGAAATTTATGAAGTGTGCATTAGTTTGTCATAAGTGTTTTATACATCTTATTCAATCCTTCAGTAAAATGCTGAACTATATTGTCACCATCTTCAGATTTAATTAATAGCACAGAAACAGAAGCTCAGGAAGTTTTGACAACTTAACAAAAATAATACTGCTCAAAATATGTGTGGGGCTGAGAGTTGAACTTAAACCTGGATGAGTCTAAAAATCATGCTTTAACAACTAGATAAGGAACTTCCTTATGCATCAGCAAGCAGAAACACTGAAATGACACCCAGGATTTGGAGGCAGATTTATTTACATTAATGGGCACCGATTGGGATCATTCCCAGAGTATCAGGCCTTGATTTCTGATGGTCTAGGTCTTATATGAGATAAGCAAGTAGAAAGTACAGAGGCAGAATGGCTTGTAAATTGGGGATTGGTTTATACAATGTTCATCATAACAACCAGCCGTTTCTAAGAGACAGGAGCAACCACAACTGCAACAGGAACTGCTACCTGGGCAACTAAGAAACTGAAGCATATTGACTAGGGGAGGCATTTTCTGCTACATTTTGCCCCTCTTTTAGTTTCCCTGCCAAATCTTTGCTGGTTGCATGTGATCTGAGACAAGCTCAACTACAATTTAGGGTCTGTATATTTTGTAACATTACTCTGGCAAGGTCATGAGGGTGTTAATCTGATCTGGGAAAATGTCCAGTGTGCCTTGGATGCTCAGCAAGTCTTGGTTAAGTGCTTGATTGATTGTCTTATTCTCTTGGGAAGAGTTTAAGGCAAAAACCACAACTAGCAGGGGGTGGGGAAGCAAGGACTGGGGTAAGCAGCCTGAAAAGTTACAAAAGTCAAGGGGAATAGGTATGGAGCAATCCTGTGAGCAATGTTCTCAGGCTTCATGCTGGACTGATCAGCATCCACTGTGACCAGAGCAGGGCTTTGAGTGCATTGTCTCTTCAGAGTGAGCCTCAGAGAAACTGTCTAGGTACATTCTCTAGCAGGTCTAAAGCTGAAATTCCGAGACTTGTAGTTAATTCTTACCTGGATTATATGTGTGTGCAGGAATGTCTACAGATATAGCTGGTCTTTCAACTGGTTAAAATATGTTTCCTAAGGTTGTTTTATTTTTGTGTAATCTATTTATATTTCTTTAGGTGGGGAGAGTGCACTGTAAGGTGTGAGGTCAGGGCCAGTGACATAGACATTGATGTCTGAGCTGCCTTCAGGGGTACAGGTGATAGCACTGCAGCTTGAGCTTGCAGAAAAATGGTAGGGGCAGATATGGCTCTGATATTCTGGGTATACTGGGTAAAGTTTTTCTGGTTCAGTCAATTAGATCCCCAGAGAGGGCTTGGGCCTCTGGACCAGATTATTTTGTATTGTTGATGGCAGGTTTTCAAGCAGTAGCAGGGAGCAGTTTGTTGTGCAGATCATCCCTGCAGGAGAGTTTTGGCCAAAATAGTTTTATCCAAGGTGATCACAGTATATTTAACCTGTCAAACTTCATTCCTAATGGGGCTACTTCCACCCATATACAGGGTATATTCAGCATCTGTCAAGGGGTCCATTTTTAGAACAGTTCATCCCAGTACAGCCTGTGGCACCTGGGCAGTTAGGTCTTGGTCTAAGGTGAGTTTGTCAGCTTTCTTTTTTTTTTATTTCAAAAATAAAAGGAGGAAAATATTAACAGACAGACAACATTTTACAAAATAGCAAAGGAACAGTGCAGACAGTATGGAGTTACAAACAAAGTGGTAGGGAATTAACAATGCTTGTTGTATTACATATTGATATCTTCAAAGTGGTTGTCAGCTTTCTTGGTCAGAAGGACAGCAGCTGTTAGAGTACAGAAGCAAAGGGGGGAGGCAACCCTTAGCAACCCAATCCAAGTGTTTGCACTGGTAGGCCACTTGGCGCTCCCAGGGGTTGAATGTCTTAGTAAGCATCATTGTTTTTGCGAACTCAAGGTTCTAGATTTTGTAGAAGCCAGCAGCTCCAAGAAATTGGCAGAGTTTTTTTCTTATAACCAATTTCGGCCAGATACTATAGCAGAGCTTTTGGGCCTTTCTAGCAGACAGTTTGGGTGTCATTAATGGGAAATGCAGTGAAGAAGAAACAAGGTTTTGAACTCTTGGTAGGTTATGTCCAGGTCCGTTAACCTTTGAGTCTAGAACTAGGGTCTTTGTGAAGAGGGGCTGATAGGAGACAACCAAAGGCAGAAGAAGGCATTTTTAGGTCCAGACGGTTGTACCAGCAGTCTGTAGGTGGCAGAAGACTGAGGCAATGAAGGACAGTTGCAGCAGTATTGGAAGCTCAGAGGGCTTGAAATAGCTTTACAGGCAGGAGAGGTATATTTCAGCAGTTTGACAGTCTATTAACATTTTGCCATTTTGAAACCCCTGGGTGTGTGGTTGAATTTCTGTTCAAGTCTCTCATGGCATGGGATACCATTTGATGTAAGTGGAGGTTGCCCCAGGATGGAGTTTTACTATCAGAGGTAGGTGGTTGATGGCCCAGTCTCTGGGCCCAGAAAGCAGTGACAGATTTGTGGAGCTGGAAAGGACAGAGAAACAGACTATCTAAGCATGGGCAAATCTGTAGTCAGAGCCCCCGTGAAAATAGTGAGATGGTTCCCAAATCCTTGTGACAATTGAGTAACTGTCCAAAAAGAGTGTATGGGTTGGAAACCACAGAATATAGGTGATGGCTGCATTTTTGACAGCATGGAGATCCTGCCCAAAGTAATTAACAGTCTACCATGATGATATGTGGCTGGGTGCTTGTTTGTGCTTCCTATGACATCTGAAAGCAGTGAGGGGTGGTCACATTGAGGCGGCATCATTGATGTCCACGCTGAGAAGTGAGTCTTTAGTCTATACCTCTGGGTGTAGTGTTTTCACAACTTCAGGATTGCAGTTATCTGTCTCAAAGTGATGCAAGTGTCATCTTTCTCTTGGGGAATAGTCAAAGTTGGAAATGCAGGGTTAAATGAGACAGAGGCTGACTGGCTTGATGCTAAGGAATGTCCTACCAGCCTGTAAGTTTGTGCCTGGCAGAAGGGGTGAGAGGCAAGGATTCCAGCTGCTCTAATGATGGCAATATTTTTACAGAGGGACCTTTTGAAGGCAGAGATTTCTGTTTCATCATCTACCAGGAATGTCACAGGTGTGCTCCCAACTTTTGCAATGGCTATAGGCTATCAGGGGCCCACTTGATAGAGCTCAGTCAGTCCTCCTCAGCCTGACATGGCACAACTCATTTGTCAGTTAGCTAAAGAGGGTGTGAGGCCTCCATTATGCCATATGTCTATCAACACAGAACCACAGATGAGGACCCTATCAGCCACCACAATCAATGCTTCCCAGCCTTGGTGCACAGATGGATCAGCCTATTGCTTACACTGTCCATCCCATTCACTCACACAATAATTCAGCAGGCACTGAAAGGTTAAATATTACAACTACCCTTCCTTGAGAATGGCCTTAACTAACAAGAGTTGATCAAGTTCTTCTTCTGCCGTGAGTAGGATTGACAGATTGACTAACTGGGGTGCCCCTGGGAATCTTACCAAAATACGGCAGGGAGACAGACAAACAGATTGTGTCCTCCTAACTTTGTGGTCTGATGTGAGCTGCTTGAGCAGGAACCCAGGAATCCTCCTCTAGACCTCTCAGAGGACTCAAGAAATCTTGAGGCTGCACTTTCCTATCGAGACCTGGAGTGGTCCTTACTCCACCCACAAGGGCCAGGACTAGTTACCAAAGAGGCCAGCATGGTCTGTCTTCCTGGGCAATGCACCAGATGCAACACCAAGCAGAAACATTCAAATGCCAACCAGGATTTGGAGGCAGATTTATTCATGTCGATAGGCACTAATTGGAATCATTCCCAGAATATCAGGCCCTGATTTCTGGTGGTCTAGGGCTTATGTGAGATAAGGAAGCAGGAACTTTAGAGGCATAATGGCTTGTCAAATGGGGATTGATTTATACAATGTGCATCATAATGACCAGCTATATCATACTGACCAGTTATGAATCATAGTGACCAGCTGTTCCTAAGAGACAGGAGCAAACAGAACTGGAACAGGAACTATTACCTGGGAAAATAACAAGCTGAAGTATACCCGTTGGTGGGGGCTTTTTCTGCTACACCTATAGAGAATATTAGCATATTTTCTGTCACTTTACTACCCAAGCATAGGTATTCTCTAAGGAAAGAAATTTACTTATATCAAAATTTTAGACATTCAGTGACATGACACCTGCCTTACTATGTCCCTGGGTAGGACCCTCTGGCCATATCACAGTATGGTGGTTGGCATTAAGGCAAAAGCACTTTGGGAAGAGAGAAGTCACATGGCAAGACAGAAAGCCATAGAAAGGAAGGTACTAGTCCTGTTCATTTTAAAACAATTCACTCTCACAAAAGGTGATTGGAGTAGCAGGAGGACTTCTTACCTTCTTCACAGGCCAGAACCCCCAATAACCTCCCATTAGGATTCACCTCTTCAAAGTCTCAACACTTCAGCTCTTAAGCCATCAATACATGAACCCTTGAGAAATATGCTCATACAATGTCCAACATAGCATAGACCCAAATCTTGTCTTCAGAACACATGGTCTCTCTTCTGGGACCACGTAGCAGTATTTCTGCTGAGTACCCAAGTAGCAAATGCGGTGATATCCGATAGCACCAAAACCCTGTGTTCTTTTCTAGACATTGCCTAGAATTGAGTGTTGAAGCCACTGTGATTTATGCAACACAGTATAATCTCTTTGTTCTCTTCTGTGGTTTACCAGAGAGTGGCATAAATCTGTGAATATTCCTCTAAAACAGCATTGCTTATTATAGTGTGCTATGCAAACACTTAATGTGCAATGTTACAGCACTTATCTGTCTTTTCTAACAATTTCTAACCTCATGTGCCTGGTCAACTTCTCAATAACTAAAATAATTAATACAACATGTAAAGTTAAGACTGGACATATTTGTAAACATGATACACAGTATCAACTATTAGTTGGGTCTCCTTTAGTTTGCTACTGAAGAGTTTCACGGAACTATTTATGCATGAATTTGTTGGCCTTGACTATGATGAGAGTATTGTCATATCTAAGTTAAGCTAAAATGTGGTAAAAATGGTAAATAATCCAAGGACAACTGTTTCATGTGAGTATATCTACCTGGCTAAAACTGAGTCTGATATTTGTCTACTTCTTAGAATCACTGAGAATAAAGGCACATAACAATTTCAACAAGTAAATAGCAATTTTAACAAGTAAAAGGACATTGTATTATTTTAATTGTCTGATATAACCATACAAGCACATTATAAAGAATGTTTATGCATACATTATTGTCGATGAATAAATGTGTAAAATCCTGAATAACATAAGTTTATTATCCCACTCCAGCACACAAAACATTGCCACCTAAGAGGTTGGTAGAGGGGCTGGAGATTTAGCTCAGCGGCAAAGCACCTGCCTGGCAAGCCCAAGGTTGTGAGTTCGGTTCCTGTTACCGAAGAAAAACCAAAAAAAAAAAGAGGTTTATAGAGGTCTTATTTTTCTTCAAAGAAAACTTGATACTATTACACACTCAAATCCTATTTCTTTTCTTATAAAATTCTAAATTGAGTAAATTTTAGTCAGCCGTTCTACACTACTCAGAAATAATCTTCCATTGTATAATAGTAAGTCCAAGTTGGACAGTAGGTATTTATATCCCAAAGTAAGTAGTTAATCAGAGATTAATTTTTTAAATGGTCATTTTCTATTGAGGCTAATGATACTGTAATTATTTACAAAGATAAACACTTGCTTGTGGTATTCCTTGAGTAGTTCAGAGAAAAATTACCCGTACCTAGATAAATGTTGAAAAACAGGACAATTTCACTTGAATATTTTTAACCCATCTTCTGTACTGTTATATGCATCACATATACCGCATGAGGAGGTTTTGGAGACTGAACATTAGCAACCAGATAAAAAATTTCCATTTCTCTTATTCAAAAGAAGCTTCCACAATGTACCCTATTTAATACTAATCTTACGCATGTGACCAAATCATCTCTTACTTAGTTATGGAAACAGGGTTGTGGGTCATTGTGCTTGGTTAGGTGTTGCAGAATCCTTGGTCATATTTGAATGTAACTATACTCATGATATTCAACTCTTTATTCCATATGTCAGCATAGATGACTCTCTTCCAATTCTAGATTTTTTAAGCTCTTAAATAGTGATTACACAGTATGAACTCCGTTGGACCAGCACTTACAAAAGGAATGGAGAAACCGATGTAGCTGCAGACTCAGAAATGATCCCACCCACATCAAGGCCACCAGGCCTTGGCTAAAACAGAATTGATTCTGAAAGCGCCTTCCAGAAACCTCTGCCCTCAGCAACATGTTATTTATCAGAGACCACTGTAGTTGAAATGTCATGACATTTGATTTTTAAGGCAATTGCTTATTTCCTTACCAGAATTTGAAAGAGATAAAATAAAATTAACAGAATCCAAATAAAACAAATCTCAGTATATGTAAGAAACATTTTCTTTTCAACGAAGACTGCACTGTACTATCAGTAAATATCAGAGGCTCAAATGATGGAAATTATTGCTCTTATTATGTACTTCTATTACCATGAAGATTGTGACAAAGGTTAGTTTTGCATAGTAAAATGAAAGTCTTAATGTTTTGCAAAGAATATGGTTATTTCCTTCCTGGGAGTGGACATTTGTGGAGGCAGGTGAATGACAAAGTGGGGAATCCTGCCAGGATAAAGCCTGTCTGGCCAGTCCAGAAGAACTGAGTCTGAATAAGGTATTTTGCTGTAAATAAGAATGCCAGCTTCTGACTGGGTAACTTCCCGTTTGGCAAGTACAAAGTGTGTTGATTTATACAGTTGATATTGCAGACTATAGACAGGAAAACTGAAAACCACACTAGTTGCTGAGCCCAAGATCCTGTCTCACTCACAATATCAACACATATTTTCTGAGAATTTCACCATTCGTATTCTGGAATTGTAGGATTAGAAACTGTAGCTCTGTTGTGTGGTTTAGCACCTCAGCTCAGGGCTGAATAATGTCTTTAGAGTGACATCAAAGAATCAGAGGAAACACAAACCAAAGGTGGATACTGTCCATGCATGTGCCATAGTCTCTTAATTTAAGGTTTGATGCAATTACTTTGGTTAATTGGGTTCTCAAAGATATAACTACATGTATGAAAATAAGCTTATCACAGCAAGAACAAGGATAACTTCCAGAGAATCCTGTCTCATAGAACTGTACTCAGGATAGTAACTTTCAAATCAAAGTGGTTTGCAGATAGGCCTACTCTAAATGGTAAACACCAGATGATTGTTTATCAGCTAGGATACAATTCATTTGTTCCTTTATTCATTGTACAATTATGAGATTACTGAATTATTTTTAACCAATATTTTTGGAAAACCCTTTTGTGTGGAAGAATTGATTAAAAAAAAGTGTAAATTCCCTCAGAAGAGCTTTCCTATGTCTATTTTTGATAAACAGGCTTAAATATTTACTTTAAGTACTTTTCCAGTACTGTCTTAAGCAATGCAATCCATTTTCACACACATACAAGCATACACACACACCTATGCATATCAAGTATTTATTTACATCACCTCAGAGGAAATTTGATGGAGAAACTATCAAAGGGGAGACAATTCAAAATTTGTCTATTCTCTTGAAGTATGTATTTTGGTTCCATTTGCCTTCCAAATTATGTTAATGTTAAAATGGATTTGCATTCTCTAACAGCCCAACTATACATGAGACAGGAGTGGCTGGGTGTGGAAGAAGTAGAGGAAGTGGCCTGCATACATCAGAGTAGTGGGCAGAAGGCAAAGCAGCATTTAAACTTGTACTCTGCAGGACCCACAGAGAAAAATAAAGCATGTACAGAAACAAGGGTTCATGGATGAGCTTCTTTCATAATGTATGTATGTATATTTATACAGGGATGCAGTTTTCCAACTGCTCCAAGCTTTAACTTTCTGGTACTCCAATATCATAGCTGAAAAAAAGAAAAAATCTGTCCAATGTTTGTAACTTTGCTAGATAGTTGAACTGAAAATCAGACTTGAAAAGTCCTGTATGACTGAATAAGTGCTTTAGCATCTGGCCCATAGACACAGAGCGGTGACATTTTAGTCTAAGTGTGGCTCTCATCCAGACAGCATAATGTGCTTGTGTTAGTGAGTTAAATCATTTGTCATTGTACCTTTTTTCTGTGCTTTGTGTAAAATGTCCTAATCACAGCTCCAAAGAGAGTAAGTGATGCCAGCAGGAGAGGTAAGAGGAAAACTGTGAGAACCACGAAAGAGTTATAGAAACAAATCACTGTGAAGTTTGGTAAAGTCCAGGAACACTGAGTATGTAAGTGCAATTTTGGGGTCTCAGAACCAATTATTTGCTTTTCCATTATTTCTTATAGGAAAAATATGTCTAGTTTTCAAACGTTTTGGTGTTTTTTTTTGGTTTTTGTTTTTTTTTTTTGGTTTTTGTCCGGTACCGGGAACCGAACTCACGACCTTGCGCTTGCCAGGCAGGCGCTTTTGCCGCTGAGCTAAATCCCCAGTCCCACGTTTTGGTGTTTGAACAAAAATTTGGAGCAAACTGAGTTTAACAACAAAGGTATCACTGTATATATACATGTATATTTCTTTATATTTTTATATAAATGTACTTTTCTTAAAACATATTTTGTGAAAATATTATTTACAAAACTATGCATTATAAACACACTACTGTTACATATTCCATTCTCATACAAGCACCCAAAAAGTGATCTGTCAAGACTCCAACAGCATTTTCTCCTTGAGGAAATGACATCCTCATACACGGACACTCATGGTTATTTAGGCACCAAAACATTTCTAGCTCATTCAGTAGCTTGACTCAGCAAATGCTCAAAGAATAAAACCCATTAGGTTGTCATTTTTCTTTTCTGACCAGGTAGTAGACTCCGGAAAAATAGGGTGTGGTTGTTAAAACAAGAGTACAAACGGTCTGAAGATCTAGGAAATTCATGTAAGAAGCTATGTGAAAAGGGGAAAAGAATTAAATATCAGCTCTTCGCTACTCTAGCTCTGTCTCTGCAAGGAGAACCACAAGAAGTGCTACATACCTACTAGCCTCCTGCAGCTTACAGATTCTCTTTTAAGCAAGATGCTTCTTTGATACTGAAAGGTGAGGACAGAAAAAAAAAAAATCTGCTGTAACTGGCTTTGGACTGTGCAGATAATTTCCTGGAGAAAACACCATTTTATTTCTCTTTTCCTGGAATAAGTAAAGAACGTGTTTGTTTTGGCACTTTTCAGCCTTTGTATGATTTTTAGTACTCCACAGTTTAGGAGGATTAGGTTAAACCATGTGACCGAAATGAGTGCTGGGAGTCAGTTACTTTCAATGCCTTAGAATCCTATAATTATGGGTTCAAACAGAAGAAGTAAGGTGAGTCTACATAAACTTTGTTTTAAGGATTTACTACATCATACTGAGTATGCGTTAGGACATCCTATATTTCTGTATCATACTTTAGGCATATCAGATGATACCAGTGCCTTAAACATATCATCTGTCAACATCTGTCAAACTATGGAAAGATTGCGTATGAGCACTTTGGTTCTAGAAAGGAAACAAGAGTCCAACCCTTTCTCTTTACACAAAAGACAAAGCATGTAGTTGATTAAAAGATTTCCTTATAGTTACATAAAAAAAAAAATGTAACACAACTGCCAGTAAAACTCAGCTATCTTGAACTTCAACCACATATGAGTGTGTATTCCTGATTTTGAGCAAAATCTCCTGTATGAGTCACACATTCACACACACACACATACACACACATATTTAAAATATAACATTTACCAACAAATTGTGGCATGTGTCATTTTGTGTTAGAATGCTGAGCAAAAGCATTGCTGAACTGCTCACAGGAACTCCAAAAATAAAATATAAAACGTACTAGAAAACAAAAAGATGCTAGACAAAAGTTAATTCTTCCACTTTAGGGAAAAGAAGAAGGAATCATAAGCAGTTTTCTAAAACATGAACCTGGCTTTTATGACTACAAAGAAAAACTCTTTAATAGGACAAATATAGAATGGAAAATGTTTGATATAAAAACTATCTCCTTATTAAAGTTGGTGTGCTCCGTGAGATAACCATAATACTAAAACAGTCTCAGAAGGTGCAATCTCTTGTGAAATGACTATCTGTCCAGTGTCAAGAAAGAACATGAGAAGTATATTTTTACACATTTGTATTTATTTATTTATTTATTAGGTTCTCTATAAATTCAAGAACACCATACAACTTTCATTCTGAAGACCTGGATAATATTTCAAAAATTAATAAAATCTATGTTTTGGAACAATAAGGAGGGATAGTATCACACTGATCTTTACATTTTTGGAAAAGATTGATGATTATTTGAATTTTCATACCTGTAATCACAGTATGGTTGCTACTACTCTTTTGTTGCCACCATACTATAGCATGGTTAAAAACAGAATAAAAATGAAAAAGCTTAGCACATTACCAAGTGGGAAATCTAACATGAAACTTGTTTATTGTGGAGATGAGGAGATGGTGCTGTGTGTGCATGCATGTTCATGCATGTATATGCTCAGGTATGACAGAGACAGAGTCAGAGATAGAACGGTAAAATCAGAGTCCTAAAGAGAAGCTGGGACATATCACCAAGACTGAGTTTAGTCAAGCATGGGTGATTTATGCCAGAAGGTGCCGAACAAAGACTGATGCTGGGTAATATGCTGATTGAAACTACAGCTATTTGGCTCCATGTGCAGGTGGCCCAATTTTTTTTTTTTTTCAAAACGATCTATTTGAAATATCTCCTGTGGAAATTACCTGATATTTTTTATTTCGCTGTGTTTCCAAAACATAGAAAAGAGCAAAACCCAATGTGCTGGTAGGATGTTACCATCCTTACCAGTGGCTAGTTAATAGAGAAAGAGCAGAAATCATCAAGGTTTTCATGGAAAACTAGCTTTTTAAGTAAATTACATTGAACTATAGGATTTCAGGAACAAATTAGACTTCATCTTTCCCATACAGCTAGTGTCACAGCCTGTAGGTCACAAAATTAGTATTTTTAAAAGATATTTATTAGTACATACTTACAATAATTAAAAATTGCATTCATCATGCAAAATTGGTGCACAGGCATTCAACATCTGGATCCTTCACTTCCCATTCCCCTCTCCTCCTCTCATTCTTTCCTTCCCTCAGACCCCTTTCCTGTCTCCACTGCCAATTTAAAAATTATTATAAACGTAAGAAACTGTTGGTATTGGAAATCACTAAGTAAAAAAGAAAAAGGAAGGAAGAAAGAAAGAAAGATAAAAAGAAAGCTCTTCAACAGTTGTTCGGAGAGTGAGTGTCTGAACTTTCTAGATGCACGGATATGGAGATAAAAAAAAACCCACCACATTTTGGAAGCTGAAGTAATAGGGTAGTAGGAAGGAATGAGTGAGCCAGTGTATGCCACAGGAAAAAAATTCATATAACTAAGCTACACTGCTTTGATTTTTAGGGCTAGATTTCAAACTATGACTTAAAATTGTGCAGCAGAGATTTATCTTTCTTTAAACAGGTGAAGACAGACAATGTATATGGTACTACAAGTACATTATTGGCTGGTTTCCAAGCTTTTCTGTGAAAAAAGGCAAGTCAATATATGGCTTCTGCAAATGACATCTCCCACCTTGTCTTCCTCTTTTTATAGAACATTGACTACTGGAAAATCTAATTGGTGCTCTTCAGTTTTCTGTTATTGCAAATGTTTTTCTGAAAATGAAGATGTAATGCAGTTCAAATACACTGAGATACTGGCATATTAAATTTAGAAGCCATTCAACTGAAGTTGTTTTACCATTTTTATTGAAAAGGATCTCTGTTCACTCTTGATAGCATTCTCTGAGTGGCAACACGAAGTGTTTACAGAAGTTTCAGTAGGATGGATGAAGCTGACTTTGTACATTTTCCTAGTCTTTGTCTGTCATTGGTTCAAATATTTACTGAGTACTTATAATGTGTTAGATGCTGTGATAGCTTTGAGAACGCAACACATAATAAAAAGATTTTGCCTCAGCATCTGATTGAAATAGTGAGATAAATAGATATTAAAGAGTTTATGGTGATACAAAACATGTGTATGCTTAAAATCTAGGCATAGACAAAAAAGAAAACGAGCAGAAATATTAGTAAAAAATAGACCCTTTAAACTGTGACTTTAGAATGAAAAGAGATTAACATAATGACATAAAGAAAGAGATGTTCTTCTTGGGTACACAGAAAAGAATTAGCATTTGAATTTTACCTGGAAGATGAAACTATTGAAAGATTACATTGTGAGAAAAGGAATGATAAAATTCATACTTTAGGAAAGTAACTGCAAAATGAACTGAATGGAAGCAAAATATCTATCTGAGAACCAAGATATCTCAGTATATGTCAATATCACAGGCTACTGGGATGGATTACCTGTATTTTAATCCTGAGCATTTCAGTTTAAAACTGTGAAATCTTTGGGAAAGTTCTCTGTATATTCAGGTCCCTTTTTCTGTAACAATATTAATATTTATGCTATAAATTTATTACAAGGATTCAAACAGTCCATATATACAAAAGTGCTTAAAACTCTGCTTGGCATATACAGAACATGCTCAGTAAGAGGTAGCCCTTAAAAATTAGAATGATGTAGGTTTAGACAGTGTAGTCAAGACAGAAAGAATGAAGTGATTTTGAGCAATATTTAAGGGGTAGAATCTCTATGCCTTAGTAACTTATTGGATATAAAGAACTAGAGAAAAAGAGGAGGCTTGAATAAACCCCAAGTTTCTGAACTTTTGCCCTAAAAGATATTTCTTTTGTTTCCTACAATAAAGAACACATGAAGAAACTCAATCTAAAAGGAGCTGATTAATTCCATTTCAGACACTGTCTTACAGATATCTTGGGACTTCTAAATGCTAAGGTCCAGTAGGCAGTTGAATATTATAATTGGAAACAAAGCAAGAGAAACTTGCCAGAACATATAGGTTTAAGAGGTTGTGGTCGATTAAGTCATGGTCTACTTGTAACACACAGCTGAACTGAATCAGCGTGGTGCTGGGTGTGGGAAGCCCACCTGAGGAGTGTTGCCAACAGCATAAAAAGAGAGAACTGGAAGGGAAGACAGTGTGCTGTTGGTTCTCCTGGAGGGGCTTGTTTTGCTGGTTTTCCTGATATGAACTCATCTCTTATCACGTGAGGAGCTTTGGTGCTAGCTGTCACTGATGGCTGCGGTTCTTTTTGGGGGAACTGTGGTCCTTACCTTGAGCATCACTTTCTGGCTCCAGTACAGATCCCCCAGCCTGCTAGCACAGATCCTTTATCTCTCTGGCACAGACTTTCTAGCTTCCACCACTGACCTTTGGGCCTTCCCAGCGCAGATCACTGATACAGACTTGCATGTGACTTTGGCTCTCGGCCTCCAGTTGGATTCATGGAGGACAATGCCATGGGCTCTTTTCACCTGGACTTGTGCAGGACACTGCTGTGGGATCCAGGCCCTGAGCTGGATTCTTTGGTCCTCTAGCATGTAGACATATCTCCTGCACTCATTTGCATTTGACTCTTTGGGTGAATATTATAAAATAAT
Organism: Chinchilla lanigera; assembly: GCF_000276665.1. Taxonomy (NCBI): domain Eukaryota; kingdom Metazoa; phylum Chordata; class Mammalia; order Rodentia; family Chinchillidae; genus Chinchilla; species Chinchilla lanigera. The sequence goes on along the minus strand of NW_004955478.1, from coordinate 2,686,549 downwards.
CGTATAAGTTATGTGTCCTGTATTAAATCTTTTCCCTTGTAAACCCTGATTATAACAGAGATCTTTAGCATCTTAATGATAAGCAAAGCCATGTTAACATATAAGTTCATCCTAGAAAGTGAATCAAATGAGAAGGCCAAAGACAGCACACTGGAGAACATTAAAGTTGAGGGTAGAATTGTAAATTTCACAATCAAAACTGAGAATGAGAACAGAAAGGAGGGATTCCAGCATTTGGCTGTGATGGGATAACTGTACTACATGAATCCTTCCATTGTAAGCAATCATAAAACCAGAGAAAATATATGAAATTACTGTTTTTAGATGTCAGATCCTTCAGTACATTTCCATGATCCTGAGGAGAAGGGAAATGGTCACCATCATGATGACTCCAGTTTTCCTCCCAGAGGCATTTTCTACACTGCAGTGCAGGAGAAAGAAGCCCAATCAGAAAATAAGTAGACGTCCGTGTTAAAGAGAGATGAAGTTCAGAGCTATTGATCTAGCTGGGTTTGTGGAGTAGAGCAGTAGAAATCAAGGACCTTCTAGGGAAGGGTCTTCTACAATATGCATAAGGAGCCTATTGAGTATTTAGCTGAATAACAAGTTATGTAAAAAAAGGTATTCAAGAGACTGGACAAAGGATAGATTCCAAGCAAAGAAATGCTACTGAGTAGCAGCAAGGTATAGTAATCAGAACTTTGATGCAACAATGAAATTTTTGATTTCCTACCAGCAAGAGTGAAAGATCTTGTTGAATAGCATGGACATTCAGTAGACTTGTCAGGAAGCCCATCCTTTGGAAAAAGAAACATATAGATACCCTCTGACTAAACTTAACTAGAAGCCTTAAAACAATAAACTTATATGCATTTAAATTAGCTCCTCATTAAAATATAATTCAAGAAGGAGTGAATGAAAACCATATAACCAGTACCTTGACATCCGTATACTCAACATATATCATTGGTAATTTTTTCCCAAATTTACTAAGAAGTATAAATTAATCAAAGAAGTAAGTCAAAGTGACCCTTACAAAGAGAAAACTCGGTAAGTATAAACAAACTGTCAAATTAGGCAGTAGATATAGGATATAAGAGCTCTAAAAGAGCAATTATAAATATTCTAAAGAATATAAATGAAATATGAAAATAATGTAAGAAAAATAAAAATCTCAATATGTCTTAGTTACTTTCTCTCGTTACTGAGACAAAATACCCAATGCCCAAAATTAAGGAGGGAAAGGTTTATTTAGCTCACAGTTTGTGGAGATTTCAGTCCGTACTCACCTGGCTCCAAGGCAGAGTGCACATGGCACAGGGCAACAGTTCATGGTGGTGGAAAACAGAAAAAGCAACAAGAGCAAAAGGGCGGAGCAGTGGCAAGCAGCCTCTTTCCCTCCCTTATATTGTGTGCAAACATCCCATGCCAGGGCAAGTGTAGCACTCACATCCATAATTCCAATATTAGACCATGAATCAATCATAATCTCTAAAAGCCTGCCCTGTAACTGCATGTGGCTTTGGGGGGACATCCAGATACAAACCATAACACAATATTAAATTGGAAATTTAGAAATATTGAAAATTTAGAATTGTAAAGTGTGATATTGGAGTGAAAAACCTAACATGGATCACTTTTGTTTACATACTGCAGAACAAAAGATAAGTGAACTTGATCCTACAAAGGGTTAAATGTGGACTTTAATCATGTAATCCAGTAATTCCACTTCTGGGTATAAATCCAAAAGAAGTAAAAGCAGGGAATGGAACAGATACACAAGCACCTGTGTTTATTAGGGCACTATTCACAGTAGCCAAATGGTGGAAGAAAACTAAGTGGTCAGCAGTGGGTGAAAAGATAAAAAAAAGGTGATGCGTATAATGTATTATTGTTCACCTTTAAAGAAAGAGTATTATGACATACACACACCATGGATGAACCTTGGAGGTATTATGCTAAATGAAATAAGATGGTCACAGAAGGCAAATGTTTCATGTTTCCATTTACATGAGATACCCATCTTGACTATTAATCAAATTTAGAAGGACAGAGAGTAGATACATTGCTTCCAGGATCTGGTAGATGGAGTGTGAGTGGTGAAAGGTTGTAGAGATGAATAGTGGCAAAGCGTTGCCAACAAGCTTAACATCACATAAATTCACTCTGAAAAATTGTTAAAATGGTGCCTTGGTTATTTTTCTCTTGTTGCTGAGACAAAATACCTGATGCCCAGAATTAAGGAAGGAAAAGTTTATTTAGCTTACAGTTTGTGGAGGTTTCAGTCCATACTTGGCTGGTTCCAAGGCAGAGTGGCACATGGCAGAGGGCTACAGTTCATGGTGGCGGAACACAGCAAAAGCAACTAGTGCAAATGGGAGGAATGCAGCAAGCAGCCTCTTTCCCTCCCTTACATTGTATGCAAATTACCCCAAGGATGGTATAGGGCTCACACCCATGATCCCAGCATTGGATCATGGATCAGTCACAAATCCTAGAAGCCTGTTCCATGACTGCATGAGGATTTACGGGGACATGAAGACACAAACCATAACAAATGATAAATTTATGCTATATAAAAGGACAGAAAATATTCCACCTGGATAGCACCCTTGTATTCAGACTGAAAATTTTTTTTCTTATTTTCTGAACTCTTTTGAGAAATAAGATAAAGTGAAAAATTGAAGTCTTACAATCTTCATTGCATTCACAGAGTATGATTTTTACCCTCTATACTTGTATAGGGGAATTTCAGGGAAAGATTTATTCTGTAGAATAATACCAATGTTTGGAGTAAAATGTGATAGAATTAAGTAAAGGAGTGACTAGATTTTATAAATCTTAAAGTACAGCAAAGATTTGCTTTGTTTAGTTTTTGCATAATAAAAATTGTCCAAACTATTTTTAAAAATCGGTAAACTTGAGGTTAATAAAAACTTTCTCCAGAACGAAACAAAAAGAAGTGAAAAAAAAAAAAAAAGCAAAATCAATCTGAATCATGGCTGAGTGGCCCATGGAATAATATAAAAAATATCTAATATACATGCAACTGGAGTTTAAGAGAGGGGAGAGAGATTAAGTCAGAAAAGGTATTTGAAAAAGATAGCAATGAAAAAAATCCACATTTGTTAAAAGTATAAGCTAGCAGACTTAGGATAGCTGGATTAATTCCAATTAGAATACATAGAAAGAAAACCACTGCAAGATTCATCACAATAAAACTGTCTAAAAATAATGAAGCTAGACAAGTTTGGAGTGGTGAAAACAATACATTATATACAGAAGTGCAATCATGAGAAAGACTGCTGACTTATCAAAAGAAACAATGAAAGCAAGAGATACCGTCTATCAAGTATTGGAAGACTATTTAAACACACACCCATATACCCAAAAGAACATATCAACCTAGAATAAGCTATCTAGTAAAAATAACTGTTCAAAATGAAGACAAAGATGTTGTATTCCAGAAAGTTGACAGAATGAGTTACTGCCAGAAATGAATTTAAATGCAAAATATGAATTAAATTTAAGTGAATTTATTCAATGTTTAGGAAAATGATAATCCATAAAAGTCCTATCTAGGCAAAAGCATGAGGACTGATGGGGATGCTCAAGTGGGCACATGCAGTTTCCACACTCTGGCCTTTCTTGATGACCACACTACTGCAGGAAATGAAGTGTTCACCAGCTCTACTCACTGAGTGAGGACGCCTCTAATGCCACAAATAACTCATCCAGTTAACTCCCATAATTTTGTGATCAATTTAATCATCATGGCATCTAGAATTATTTACACTGCCAACAGGGTTTGGTTATCCTGTTGTATGATCTCATAGCACCCTATACTTTACTCTCTTCTTACTCATCTAAGTTTGTAATTATACAGTTTTTTAAAGATATGGTTTGAGATAGCTCTGTCTCCTTCACTTGAAAAATATGCTCCTTGAACAATTTTTCATTTTATTGTTGTATGTCCAAGGTTGATGTAGTTGATGCTTAATATTTGTTGAGTAGGCTCATGAATAAAAATCAGAAGTTATGAAAGACAGGGTTAGAATTTAAAGGATTAAAGTTAATGAAGCTGTTTTAGGTTAGTTATCTGAAAATTCTGTGATGAAAGTGAATATCTGAGAAGGGAATAACTTATTGAAACACTGAGGAGGTCAATTAGCTTTGCAATTACAGTTGTATAAGAAATCTTGATGAATATCTAAGTTTCACATGATTATAAGATTCTTAGGTAGAAAAGTAAGATTATGACAAATGCATAAAGTAGCAAATAAATAGAGGCTCAACTCATACAAATAGGAGTAGAGGGTATCCTATAGATAAGTAGCTATAACTTAAAGAAATAATTGATTTTGGGGAAAGATACACAATGACAGAAAGTGGCAATGAGGACTTCGAATAAAATAAGGTGTCTATGGCAGTGAAAAATGTGAAGTTGATAACCTCCAGTTATTAACTTCTATCCTAAAGAGGTTGAAAGATGTATGATAATCTCTTCTGCAGGGTAACGATGGCCAAGAGGATAGGCTTTGGGATGGGGTTCTTAGAGACTGGGCTGAGAAAGGTCAGAGAGGCCTATGGGCTACAAGAAAGCTACTAAAGATAGATTTGATTGGGCACTAGGAAGGAAGTCACATCTTAGTGTATTATGGTTGCACTAAAATATCTTCAACTTGGAGTTGGACAATGTCTTTAAAGCCACTTACAAAAAGCCCTCAGACCTGATCCTGCTAAGAAGTACTTGTATTATTTTAGAGACCTACAGGGATTTGTCAGTCTTATGAGTAGGGGGACCCATCATGTAATATTATAGCATCTGTGCTGCAGGTCAATGGGCCTCCTGTTCTGTTAAAGGGCTCTATAATCCTGCAGACTGCATGGGATAAAAAGGGAAAGACTGACAGAGGTTTGTGTTAAACACAAAGAAGGACTTGGGCAGACCATTGAATCCAGAAGTGTCTTAGCCACCTTCTCAGCTCTGGGAAAAAAATACCAAACACCCACACCTTCAAGGAAAAGAGATTTATTTTGGATCACAATTTCAGTCCATGGGAAGCTGGTCCCACAGCAGAAACAGGATGGCAGAGAAACATGGTAGAAGAAAAAGTGTTCAACCCAGGAAGGCTCAGAATAAGAGAGATCAAAGAAGCAGCAACAGTTTAGTTTGAAGGCCTAGAAGCTCACTGTACCATCACCAGTGTGAGTCTGTGTTGGAAGACTGAGTAAAGTGGAGACCAGTGTCTGAAGGCAATGGCAAGACTGGAACTCTTCCTCTCCTTTCCCTTTTTATTTCATCCTGGCTGCAAGTCTATTGGTTGGTCCCTCCCCATGTGTAAGGCGGGTCTTCTAATTTGCCAACCTGCATGTCAATCATCCATAGACATACCCCAAATTATGTTTTAGTAACATGGTAGGCAGGCCTTACTCATAAAGTTAAAATATTATGATTAACAGTCTTAAGAAGTATTGTGAGGCAAATTTTCTTAGCTGCAGGAGGTGGTTAGAAACCACACCATCCACTGAAGAGCCAAAGGTAGAAAACTGAAGAGGTATCATTTGGATAAGTTACTTGGCTGACCTACATTAAAATTAGGATGGTAACATAGAATTTAAGTTTTCAGTGCTCATTTTAACAATGTTAGTTATCTCTAAGATTGCTGCTACATATTCCCACATAATGTTTGTTTTGCCATTTTCTTGCATAAAAACAGCATGCATAATCTAGACAAGTATTTTAGATTACAGAAACCATCTTCTTTCACGTTATGAGTTTTCATAGGAAGACCGGCTATACAATCTATCATTAATTTATAATACCTGAACAGGGATTGATTTCTTAGCCCTTAGGAAAAAGGGTGAGCAGACTAGGAAAGAAAAATGGAGGAGAAACACTGACAAATAAATCCTCAATATTGCTTTTATTCATTTATGCCTCACTGAACATGGTCTATGTGCAAGGTGATGCAACAGGAAAAACAGCAAATTAGCCAGGCCCTTATGAAGCCTGGATTCTAACTGGAAAAAAGTAAATGGTAAACAAAACAAAGAAATGAATTTAAACTACATTTAAATTTAACACCAATATGGATAAAGATGCACAGATTGAAGCTTTGGGCTGACATTCTGAAAAGACATTCCAAGAAAGGCTTTACCGAAGGTAAGGGCATTTGAGAAAGAACTTGAAACAGGTGAGGAAAGAAGTCTTGTAAACATCTGGAAGAGGAATGTTCTCAGCAGAAGTAACAGCATGTGCAAAGACCCTGAGGCACAAACATGTCTGACATATCTACCTAGGAGGCCAGGGTCACAGGATGAGTGAGCAAGAATGCAAAGGGATGAGGGTAGAGAAGCAGGCATCAATATAGACGTTAGCTAGTATTCAGAGGTAGGGGACACTTTCCAGAGGACTAACACAGTCTATTATACTATTCAAAGATATCTTTTGATCTTTATTTGGAAATGACTGTTAGTGACAGGAGGAGAAATGGGGAGATTAGGAAGAGGGCCCTCTTGGCACAATGCAGAAAGATATTGGTAGAGGTGATTGCCATGAAGATGGTCAGAAATAGGCAGAGGTAGTAGACATTTTGCAGTTAGAACCAATAACAAGATGTGTTGTTAGTTGTGACAGAAAGAAGCAGGAGAGAAATCAAGGACCATTCCAAGGTATACGGTTTGTCTCGGTTACTTTTCTCTCATTGCTGGGACAAAAACACCTGACACCCAAAATTAAGGAAGGAAAGGTTTATTTAGCCCAGTTTGTGGAGGTTTCAGTCCATACTGGGCTGGCTGCAAGGCACAGTGGCACATGGCAGAGGACAAGTGTTCATGGTGGTGGAACACAGGAAAAACAACAAGAGCAAAAGGGAAGAATGGTAGCAAGTAGCCTCTTTCCCTTCCTTACATTGTATGCAAACTACCCTCATTAGGGTGGGTGTAGCACTCATACCCATAATCCCAGCATTGGATAATGGATCAATCGCAAATTCTATCAGCCCACCCCATGACTGCATGAAGATTTGGAGGGACAAGCAGACACAAACTGTAACATGGTTGAACAACTAGAAGGAGGAAAGTTATCATCAGCTGAGGCCACTTTTGAACAGAACACCAGAAGTTGAATTGTAGACATGCCTGGTTTGAGATTCTCATTCTGTGTTGCAGAATGGACTTTCTGCAGACAGCTGAAAGCTCAGGGCCAAAGTGTCCAGGGAGGCATCTTGGCTGAGACTCAGATGCACACAGCATCAGCTTTGCTGAGAGAATGAGCAGAGCTGGAAAATTTTTTAAAGGTCAAAAAACTGGTCCCTGGGGCTTACTGAGATGTAGAGGTTGGGAGATGAGGAGGAGTAAGCAAAGGCCATTGGAAAACCCTAGAGATATAGAAGAAAGATACATAAATATAATTTCCCGGAAGCCCAGAAGAAGGGAGTGGTCAGCTGTATGAGAAAAAATAATTGGCCATGGCTTTTCAGAGCAGAAGTCATGGATGACGATGGATAAGGACAGTAGCAGAGCAAAACCCTAATGGGAGTAGAAACCCTAAGGAGAGAAACAAAGTGATCAGTTTGAGATTGAGAGAAATATAGACACCGCTCTCATGAAAACCTTCAGGCCTGGTGTGAAAACATGGCAGTATCATTAGTCCTGAGCCAACTCAATTCTCTTTCACTTGAGCATGATTAGCAAACAGAAAGCAGGTATTTGCCCTTGAGGGTTCCTACAAAGTCCTGACCAGCATGCCCTTACTGTTATTCTCAAAGTTGCTCTGGTTCTTTTCATTTTAATTTAATGAGGTTGTCACAAAACAGAGAAGGAAAGAAGACCCTGAAAGAATTGTAGATCTGAAACTTCTGAGGTTAGTACAAGAACATCAAATTAAAATAAGGGAATTATTTTCCCCATTCATTGTCTAAAGTATTCAAATAACAACTTATTTTCTTCCACTCACAGTCAGGACTGGAAGAACTCCATTGCTATTATTTCTATAATCTTAAATATTCACCTCAAGATTATGATTTATGTGGAGACAGTTTCACTTTGTGGATGGTGAACATCCACGTAGTTGGAAAGACAATCACATTTTGTAATGTAGATTGAATTACAAGCTTTATTTACCTGTACTTTGTTATTCATTCATCCAAGAATGAAGCAGCTCAGTAATCTTCCTTAGCTGCTAAGCTTCAAATCTTGGGTTTGTTACAAATGGAGATTGATTGGAAGGGTTCATCGGAATCTCAGATGTCCAAACTGGGGTGAAGGAAGGGCTGCATCAATCTGAGAAATGTATTTCACATTTTGTGATATTTGACCTCAGATGAAATAAAATGTGACTTTCTGTCCAATGTAAATATTGGTCAGTTCCTATCCGGTTAAATGTTCCTGCTTCTTTCTCTAAAGACAAAGATTCTGGCCTATCAGTCATAATAATTCTCCCATTAGGTCTTGAGTAACATGTTTGAATAGGAAATTCTCTATTTTTCTCTTTCTCTGTTGATGATTTAGAGACAGTAAGACTCCCAGACTTATCCCAAAAATATTTACTCAGCTTCTTTCCAGCGATCATTTCAGAGCTTGGTTGTGAACGCATATGTTTTTATACAGTAAAGGATGAAAAAGGATGAGGGGCAGAGTTTCTGCTAGCTTCACAATTTGGTGGAAGGTGACAAAGAAGATCAGAAGACCAACACTGGGAAAGTAGGTCTGAGTCTCTTTTGTATTGAGTGAACGTACAGTAAAGCTATAAAGTCTCCAGTAGGTTTTTTAAAGCTTTTTCACGCAGGTACGAACTACATACATCCCAGACATTTTGATGTTTTTTCTTCTATTTCTCACTTCTACTCATGCTTTTGTGTTTATTTTTGGGAATCTTAATTGAACATATGAGTTTGTGCTCACTTCGGCAGCACATATACTGAACATATGAGTTTATTTAATTAATTAATTAATTTATTTATTTATTTTGGTTTTTCTCCGGTACCGGGAACCGAACTCACGACCTTGCGCTTGCCAGGTAGGCGCTTTTGCTGCTGAGCTAAATCCCCAGCCCCGAACATATGAGTTTAATAGAAGTAATATACTTTCTATAAGAACATCAAACGTATGTCCTTTCTTGGCAGTGGGGTAAACTAGAGAAATGAATGACCACTTGTTATTGACCTAAAAAGACAAGGAACAGGGTTTATGCTAGTGGTAAGGGCACATTGGTTCTTCTGAAGAAAAACAAGATATTTCCTGTGACTTTACTGGTTCCCAGTGTTTCGTAGAAAGGATGGTCATACATGCGATAATAATTATTATGTATTGACACACATATCTACTCCAGATACGATACAAGGGGCTTTGCATGTGCTAGCCAGGCTCAAATATTCATCTAACATGTAGCTTGACTTTCATCTGTTAACAGAAATCATCAAGCCTAAAGGTGCTGCATCCTTTGTGCAGGACTTTTGAGCTGAGTGACAAATATTTCTTCTGCTGTTTGGAAGCTTCATAGATCATCTTTTAATGACTGCTCAAAAAAATGGGTCCAAAAGTGACTTGTTAACACCATTAGGTGGGATGAGGAGACCTCTGCATTGAGGAATAATGCCTTTGGAATTTATACAGATCTATAATTTTGAAGTCGGATCCCCACCATCATTGACACATATTATCCCCACCCTGTAGTTATAAGGCTCATCTTGTTACAGGAAATTAAGCACCTATTAGTGGAAAATATATGAATTTGGTATACTTTAGTCCAGTCCTATAAACTACCAAAATATCTGTCAAGACATAGTATTAATTTAAGTGAACATGTGTGTTGACCTTTATTTTATACTGATATGATTTTAATTCAGTGAAACCCTCTGTACTGAGTTTTATTCAATATCATTGGCTAATTCTAGACTTTTGAAAACTATAAAGCTACTATTGTATTTGTAGTATTTATGTAAATCTTTGATTAACCTAACAGCTGTTTCTTGAGAAAGGAAGAGAAATAGTTCTGTTTTATTTATGAATGTATTAAAGGGAACACAAGGCAAATCACATTCCATAGGATAGAAATTTCAGCAGTGGCAATGACAATATTAAAATCCAAATCTTCTGAATTCCAAATCATTTTGCCAACCTAACAGGCACCAAACAAATTGCCAAATCAAACAAAATGAAGTAAAACACATGAAAACTGTGTTTGTATTATAATGTAAATATAATGCATGGACTTAGAATCCTTGACAAAAAATACAAAGAGAGTACAAAGCTGTCTTGTATTCTGGAGGAAATGTAACAATTCTTTGGAATTGCTGTTTCATCTTTCTCTTTAAGTTTTTCACTGCCACAAAGCACGAATCTCGAGTTATATAGAAACATTCCTTGTGATATCTTGAACTTTTGGCTATTCCACCGTGTCTTACTGAAAGACATTCTACAATAGGTAATAGATTTTAAGAAAACAAATATTTCCAATTCTTAAGGGTTACCTTGCCTTGTAAAATGAATGAAAGGTATTGCAAGCAAATATTCTGTGCATGCTGAGATAACATTGCTGTCAAAACACATTCCTCAGTAGGAAACTTTTATGTCCAGCTACAACTGGGACAAGTTCAATGAACTGGAATAACGAGGAAAGAAGAAGAATCAACTGATTTGTGAATGAAGATTACAGGATAAATTAAAGAAGTCAGATACATAGGCTTTGTCTAAGCTGTGTCTAACAGCACGACAAGATTAGAAGTATACATCACTGAAATGTCTAAACATTAGCAATGATTATATAATACAATGATACAATAGAGAACATGGGGAAAATGTAAAGCAGTACAAATTCATCAAGTGGATTTCCTGTGGCCAAGATAATATACCATGAACCGAGATTGCCAGGGCAATAGTGGAAGCTGTTCTATGTTCAATAATGCCTAAACCTCATCAAAGAGGAAGTGGTCTATTACTCAGGAGTCAGAAAGAAGAGCTGCAGTGAATATTCTTCATTAGGAAAGTAGATGATTATGGCTTAACGTATATGAGATTCAAGCATTTAATTATTATCAAAGTTCTGGGCTTAGATTTTTTAATCATAGATTCTTGAGTATTAAATAGATATGTTAGAGTAAAAGGAAATGAATTAGTTATCTGTTATTGCCTAAACAGTAACAAAAATTGAATGCCTTAAAATACCAATAAATATTTCCTATCTCACATAGTTCGGGAACTTAGGAATAGTTTGGCCAGGCAATTCTAGCTTGGGTCTCTCATGAGGTAGCAATTAAGATGTTACTGAATCTTCAGTTTCTGAAGGCTTAACTGGAACTGAAGCCTCCACTCTGGAGCTCTGAGAAAGGTCCCTCCCACATGAACACGTTAGATAGACTTACTGGCAAGAGACCTCATGTCCTTCTCATGTGTTCTTCTTCATAAGGGTGCTTGTAAACTTTCATGACATGGTGAATGCTGTACCCCAAAATGCATGAATGCTGTGCATGTGTGCCACTGGAAAGTGAACCCAGTGTCTCCACACTGCACTGTATCCCCAGCCATCTTTCATTTTTTAACTAGAGACAAGGCCTTGCTTGCCAAGGGTGGGCTTTAACTGTCATCTTTCCACTTCAGCCTCCTGGGGTGCTGAGATTACAGGCATGTACCACCATATCCAGCTCCATATCTGTTCTAATTTGTTTTACAATCTGATATGATTTTCATTTGCAAAGTAGCTCTTTCTACCTTTTCCATGATAGTAAATTTGATGCCAAGCTAAATTTTAATTAAACTTCTATCCTTACTTCAAAATATTTGCATTTGTCAACAAGTACCATGTTTCATATTTTTAAACTCTATGCAGGTCTCTTGGGTATTTTGAGTTCAAAGGAGTAGGACAGGAAATTGAGGCAACAAAGGTTACCTGGTGCCTATGTCACCCTGAGTGTTATTCAATTCTATGCCAGTGTAAGAAAATACCTGAGAATCAAAGGAAAAAAACTTATCTTGCCTCACAGTGTCAGAGGTTTCGTCCATGGTCAACTGGTTCCATTACTGTGTAAGGTTGAATATATGGTGGAAAGGTCTGATGGAGAAAAGTTGCTCACATCATGACATCCAGCAAGCAGAAAAATAGAGAAAAAATTCTCAAAAAGAAAGGACAGGGAATGATGTCATTTCAGGGTCATTTCTTCATAGCCTACTTCCTTGAGGTAGACCTACCTCCTACTGGCCCATTCAGTCATAAACATATCATGGGTGAAACCATCAGTGAAGTTAATGCCCTGATGATCCAATCATTTCACAAAGTCCATCAGCTTGCCTTTTGGGGAATTTAACTCATTTATTTTGGTGCTACTGGTTATTGAACCCAGAGCCTCTAGTATGTTAGGCAAGTGTTCCATCACTGTATGTTAGTATGTATGTAATATATTAGCCAAGTATTCAATCTCCAGCCCTTTGGGGACATTCTAGATCAATCCATAATAACATGGCTCAGGAGAAATAGGAATCCAGATTGAAATAGCAGAGCTCACATGACCAGGTTAAGATCATAGCAAGAAACAGTGAGCACAAATAAACTGAGGCATTTGGAATGAGTTTCAAAGAGGGACTATGAGAAAGGTGTAGGCAGGCTTGTTTACAACTTACAACAAATGCCTCTTCAGTACCCTTGAACAAATATCAGACAGAGATGGTACCTTAGTGATTCAGAGAGGAAACCACTATGGAAATTTGGAATGAGACCTATGCTGAGCAGACCCCTGATAATGCTATCAACTTGTTAAAAGGCACAATCTAGGTCAAGTGTATGGAGAAATCAATACTCTGATATCACTCTTCTACTTCCCACTCAGTGCCATCTCTTTCCTATTCAAATTGAACTAGAGGTCAGAGGCAAAGGAGCGAACTGACATAGTGTTCAGATCAATCAGGTGAAAAGCAACAGAAAAGTATGCAATAGTCATCACACCCATTGTGGAGGACCACCACCACGATGGATGTCCATAAAGAGAAGAACATGTGGCTCCATTTTGGCTAACTTTAGCCCTATTTCCAAGTACTGATATGTACAGTGCTGGCTAGAGTATTTCTTTATCCCCTCAAATGGCTTTAAGCAATGCAAATAGGTCTACCTGAGGTGCTTATATGTAGTTTTTAAACTAATACAACAGGTCAGAGATGCCCTTCCCATAGCTCCTAACTAGTATGGGTGAGCTAAGCCAAGCGATGTCAAGCTGTTGACTGGCACTGAGCTTCAAGCAAGGGGCTATGACATCTCAGGGCATGAAAATTACATATCAGAGCCAAAGAGCCAACCCCTAAACATGAGATACTTGCTCAATCTATGATATATGTATTACTTTTTCTTCATATCTCTCTCTTTGCATATTGTACGTGTCCTATCAGGCCTCCTACATAGCCCAGCTCACAGTACTCACATATGTATTGCCTTTCTCTCAGTCACTCATTACTGAGCCACCCGCTTCTTCACAAATCAATAAAACTCAAATTGGGCCCTAGGTTGAGGCCTTTGTTCCAGTTAGCCATCATTCTAACTGGACTTAGGACACCCTTGGCTCCCCACAATTAGAAACATGCCTTAGTGTCTTTATTCTCAGCATGGATTACATTGGAACTGGTAGACTGGAATTACTTATTGAAATTCCCAATACCTTTTCCTTAGGATTGCAAATGTATACTACTCCAGACTGTGATGAGGTCCAGAAGAGTTTTCTATAACCTATTGTTATCTATCATGCTGTCTTGGTTACTTTTCTCTCATTGCTGAAACAAAATACCTGACACCCAAAATTAAGGAAGGAAAGGTTTGTTTAACTCACAAGTCATGGATGTTTCAGTCCATACATGGCTGGCTCCAAGGCGGAGTAGCACATGGCAGAAGGCAACAGTTCATGGTGGCAGAAGACAGTAAAGCAACAAGCAAGACGTAGGAGCAGTGGCAAGCAGCCTCTTTCCCTCCCTTACATTGCATGCAAACTATCCGCTCCAGGGAGGGTGTAGCACTGACATCCATAATTCCAACAATGAATCATAAACCAGCCATAACTGTAGAATCCTGCCCCATGACTGCATGAGGTTTTGAGGGGACACCCAGATACAAACCATAACACACACTGAGCTAACTTTACAGTCCCGAGTGTAGCAAAGAAACTGATAATCAGAGAGGATAATGTGTATGCTAACATGTCTGTAATTAGAAGGTGGTTAAACCCTCACTGAAAGGTAAGCATAGATCTTCCATGAAATTCAGGGTTCTTTTTCAAGTAGCAGAATTTTGTTCAGAATCTGCAAGAAGAATGAAGAAGCTGGCAGAAGAGTGATAATCTGGAATTAACCACAGCTCTTTCAGATTTCAGCAATATACCTTGCTACCGTGTACTGCTACTATTGCCAACAACCACTGCTTCAATTTTAAGTCAGTAGTAAAAAGTGAGAAAATACATCAGTGGATCCAGTTTTAACACTTACATGATTCACTATACAGACTTCACTGTTGTTGGTAGACTTAGATTAAACCAATGCTATGCAGTGGTTATTGATGTTGTAGGGCCCCTACTGACATGTCAGAGCAGGAACTTTCTATAATGTACTGATACCAACCTTGTGTACACATGTGTAGTTCTGATGTAACTCTGCTAAATAAATCATTCCCAAACAGACTGTAGAATGGTAATGTACACCCACCCAGACTGTAAAATGTTAGTATATGCCCATATAAGGGAGACAAAGACACAAAAATTGTATGACGGGGTGCAGCTACGCCATGTTTGCCACTCAGTGTTTGGATACAAATCCACTAAGTCAGTGCCAGCATGAATAAATATGCTGCTTGGGAAAAAGTATTTGGTGTCCCCTCTATATAGGAAAATCCTGTAGCCTTTCTAGGGGCTCATCCGGGATTCAGCGACAGTGTACTACCAGCTCCTTTGTTGCTGGAATCTGAACCTTGGAGTGCTAGGAGACACAACCTCACCTGGCAACAGGGGACCATTTGATCCATAGGGGAGGTTGGTCTCTCCTAATATGTTGGGGTAAGAGGAACTTAGAGGCTCAGCAACTAGTTCAGCAAGTGCCACCCACCAGATTTTGTAAGATCCAGGACTGATTTAGTAGTCTTGCCTTTAAAGAGGCAGAATAGGAGACTAATCACCTCCCAGAGTTGCCTAAATCTCATTACAACTGAGGCAACAATTGTTAGGAATTAGGTGGCAGACTGGTGTACTAGAGTTGCCCCAGTAAGTTTCACCAAAGCTGAAACCAAAACTTTAAGGAACTGGGCAGTGGACTGGAGTATGAGTTGCCTGAGTAATTACCCAAGGAACAAAACCACAGCCTCAAGACACTGGCTGGGTGGTGAGTTGGAGCCCTTGTGTGTTTGTGATTGAGTGAGATGGACAGTGTGAAGGTTCTGACTTGTCCACAGGGCCAAAATGAGTGTTTAGTCTTGATGTGCAGTTCTGAGGCAATATTCATATGGCTAAGGGTGCGGATAGGTCCACCAATGCTAAGAGGTGCCTGAAATACCTCTGAGAGGAGAGCAGCTGGAGATGGATGAATTGAGTGTGAAACCCTTCCAAGTAAAACCCCTCCCCTTTCCTCCTCCCTCTCATGTGTGTGAAACTTGTCTGCTAAGGGGAGGAAATGACTGGAAAACAGAGTAAACCAACTGCCCTATAGGGCATGTTGAAGAATTTTAAAAAGGGATAATCAGATGACTATGGTGTTAATCTGACTCCGGAAAACTCCGAACCTTCCATGAAATTGATTTGCGATCACTTGGAGGTGGGACAGCCCCCTGAGAGCTCACTTGATGAGGAGGTAAGTAGTCAAGTGCTTGTTACAGGGGACTCTCAACCATCCTGACCAATGTCCTTACATTGACTACTAGTGAGAATTGGTCCTGTCTTGGGAACTTCGGCTGAAAGCTTGTACTGAGGAGAACTGTACAGTGATGATGGCCAGGGTAATAGCTGCCTCCAAACCTTGGCAATATCCAACAAACTGATTCTATCTGGGGAATCAGAAATTATGTACTACAGTCGCCATCACTGCTGCCGCCACCTGTGGCCCCCACTACAGTGGCTCTACTAGAGCCAGTCAGGCCCCAAGTGTTGTTTCTCCCCCCAAATTGTCTGAAACCTCTCAGGAGACCCTCTCATGGCAGCTTCCCCTGAGCTACCAATTCTGGTTCAACAAAGACAATACTACATCCCTCATGAGGCACAAATTGGGATCCAAAAGCACTTGAAAAAGCTTCTAGATTACGGAATCCTCTGACCTTGCCAATCACCTTGAAACACACCTCTCCTGCCCATCCAAAAACAGGGCACAAATGAATATTGGCTAGTTCAGGGTCTGCGAGCAGTAAACCAGGCACTGTTACTCTACACCAAGTTGTCCCAAACCCTTACATTCTCTTAGGCCTCATCCTCACTGAAGCAGCCTTTTTTTTTTTTTTTTGTCTAGACCTTAGGGATGCCTTCACCTGCATTCGTCTGACTCCACAAAGCCAACCAATTTTTGTCTTCCAGTGGGAAAATCCAGAAAATGATGACAAAGACCAAATGACTTGCACAAGTCTACTGCAAGTGTTCAAAAATTCCCAAACCATTTTATTGGTCTGGCACTGAACACTGATCTGAAGGCCTTCCCTGCAGGTCAACATGGTTGTGTATTACTCCAGTGTGTAGATGATCTGCTGTTGGCTAGCCAAACATGGAGGGTCTTCATGGAAGGGACACATTTACTCCTCACTCTCCTGTGGGAGCTGGCTATAAGGTCTCAAGAAAGAAGATACAAATTTGCCAGGAGAAAGCTAAGTACTTCAGTTTCCACTTATCACAGGTACAATACCATCTCAGGTCCAAGATAAAACAAGCACGTTGTTCAGTTCCAGTCCTTGAGACCTGATGCCAGGTCCAAGAATTCTTGAGACTGCAAGTTTCTATAGCATCTGGGTACCTAACTTCTTAGTCTTTCTGAAACTCCGTTATAGGGCCACAAAGGGAGGGAGTGAGATCCTCTGTTATAGGAAGGGGAACAGAAAAAAGCTTCCAAAGAGATCAGACAGACCCACACCAGTGCATTAGGACCTCCAGACATAGCTAAGCCTTTCTATTTGTACAGCCATGAGTGTACTGATGCAGTGGTGGGAGTTTTAACCCAGATATTGGGATCCTGTTATCAACACACTGCATACTTTTCCCAGCAACTTTACTCCTAGGACTGACCACCCTGTTTGAAAGCACTTGCTGCTACAGCCCTCTTGGTTTCAGAGGCCGACAAATTGACTATGGGACACTCAGTCCAGTGCCACCCTCAGTACTGATGTTAATGGAGTACAGGGACAGTACTGGCTAACTTATACCTCAATGATCAGATATCAGGGGATGTTATGTGAAAATCCATACGTTCACTTAGAAGTGGTGCAGTCCCTGAATCAGGCAACCCTACTGCCAGTTGGGCCAGGCCAACTGGGTCATAATTGTATTGAGGTTATGGATGAGGTGTTCTTTAGCCAACTGGATTTGGAGGATCAGTCCCTCAAGGATCCCTACAGCAAGTATTTCACAGACAGTAGCAACTGTGTGAAAGAGGGAGAACAACTTGCAGGGTACCCTGTGTGATAACCCTGAATTTGGTCACTGAGGCAAAATCTCTGCTCAGAGATACATTGGCAGAGAAAGTGGCGGTCACTGCAGCAGCTTGAGCACTTAAGCTGGTGGCAGGAATATGAGTCAACATATGCACTGACTCTACGTATGATTTCACCATCCTTTATCTGCATGGCGTACCATATAAAAAAAAAAAAGCTTGATAAAGTCAGGGGGAAAAAACTGTAAAATATGGCAGGGAAATCCTTGGACTCATGGATGCAAACTCTATGGGCCCCTAAAAGGGTAGTGGCCATGCACTGATGGGGACCTCAAAGGGGAGACACCACAGCCGCTTGGGGAACCATAAAGCAGACCAGGGTGCTAAGCTGGCAGCCACGAGGGACACAGCAGAATCAAAGGCTATGGCCATCAAGCTGTTTCACAACCCATTAACAGAGTGGGACTCCAATTATTCACAACTTGAGACTGGTTGGTTTAAAACTGAGGCTGGAAGTTATTTCCCAGGTAGATGGTGGAAGTTTGAAGTTTAAAGATAACTGGACAGCAACCCTTGAGGCTGTAGCCCCAGCTTTGTTCAGAAAATTTCATCTGGACACCCATATGGGCTGGATATCTCTCAAGACAGCCGTGTGTCAACATTTCTATATCCTCCTGGCTCTCCAGTATAGCCCAAGGAGTGTGTGAACAAAGTGAAATGTGTGCCTTCAATAACTCACATCAAGGGCCCAGGGCTGCTCCTGGGGTATGAAGCATCAGAGGAGCCCCATATGAAAATGTGGTTGTGGATTTTATTGAGCTTCCTCAAGTCTGCAGCTACATGTATTTGCTAGCTTTTGTGTGCAGTTTCTCAGGCTGGTTAAAGGCCTTCCTGCCCACATGGAACAGGCATCTGAGGTGGCCTTGCTCCTACTGAGAGAAGTCATCCCCCAGTTTGGAATTCCAATAACCATAGGATCAGACAACAGGTTGGGATTCATCACAGAGTTGGTGAACTTAATGGACAAAGACTAAAGATTACTTGGAAACTGCATACTTCATATCATCCCCAGAGTGCAGGGAAGGTGGAGTAAATGAACTGGACTTTAGAGCTACAGCTGAGCAAGCTGTGTGCCAGGAAACTGACCTGCACTGGGACCAACTTTTGCCAACACCTCTTCTGAGGATTAGCTCTAGTCCCACTGAACACACAGGGTCATTGCCATTTGAAATTCTCAATGGATGGTCCCCTGCTCTTATTAAGGGAATAGGGAAGGAATTTAAAGAAGTTTGAGAACCTCATTCTGAGATGGCAGATGCAGGCATTAGGTTCAGCCTACTTTAACAGGTTGAGAAATGATTGGCCATGAGTTTGACCACAGATGCTCACTCTTTCAAACCAGGGGATGCTGTGTGTGTAAAAGAATGGAATGTCAGCCCCTGAAACCTCTCTGGAGGAGCCCCTTCACTGTTATCCTATTTACCAGCACTCCGGTGAATGTGGATGAGACCGTCCCCTAGATTCAGTACAGCAGAGCAAAACCAGTGTCTCGAGACTGGGAGAGTGTCCCTGACTTGCTGGCAACATGTAAGCTGACAATTTGGAAGAAGCAGACCATGACTTCAAGAATACTACTGAATGACTACAGCCCTGCTGTAGTCACTCTAGGGGCTGACTAGTCTATGCACAGTAGAATGCTGAGGATGCTGCTGCCTGGCAACACACATGGACTGCAGCATCCTTTTTGTGATGGTCTGCAATGTACTGCCAGCCCAGGCTTTTAAGGTATTTGGGTCTCTAGAACAGCTTTTTTGCCTCAGCCCTTGCAAAGACCACCCCAGGAGACTGGAAATGTGGCGAGAGTGCCTGCTGGCCTTCCCCTTCCTCTTGTGGATGGGATATTTTGCTGGTATTGGTTGTTTTTCCTTGGGGCCCCATTGGTGAACCTGAGTTCTCCATCATGTGACTGTACTGCCCTAAACAGGTCAGTCCAGGGAGTTACTTGGACTTTACCAGACCTACTTCTTGTGCTTAAGGAAAACCCAAGAGACTGGCACACATAATAAGATAACTTACTCTGTTTCCTAACATGAAAATCAGCACACCAGTTTCAACCTGAAATATTCCTCAACTGAGGAATGGTTTGAAGTGTGAATCCAGGTTACAAATCCCCACCTGCCAGTATTGGTATCTTTCATGTGTGTGTCACATTAATAGAAATCGCTCCATAGTCCTAAAATGTGGAGGGTTATCATGGGAATGAGGAGACAGGCTCAGTGATATATATACATGTGAATAGGTCTCACCCCAGTTTGCTTGTTATGGTGACTGCTGGGCTTTTTGCAGCTACTGGAGTTGTGTCTTGTGGACCACTTGGAAAGTAAAGATAAAGCAGATCTCCTAAAGGGGGTTGCCACATGTAGCCATGAACTGGAAACTTGTTCCCCTGTTAATTTTACTAGTTTTAATTCAGGAGATACAAAGTGCGAATATGGACTCCAGACTGTAAGGCACTGACCCAGGGAGTGTACTACGTTTTCAGGGAGTCACTACCATCTGAGTGACCATGTTTTATCAGGCTTTTCACTCAATTTATGAGGAAATAGAAAGTAGTGCCTCTCCCATCCCATCCCATGACCAAAAGCTTGTCTTTAGCCCTAGAAGAGATTGTAGCCCAGACTCCAAAAGCCTCTTTTTATTATGTATGTGAGAACCAACATAGGGGATCAATGGCCATGGCAAGTGAGAGAATTAGATTTCAATGAACTTTCTCCAATGAACTTTCTCCTGGCACAGCGTACTTTCTACCTCAGAGGCTTGGCTTCTCCAGAACTCAATATTTGGAAGAAACTATCTTACCCAGTGGGGAGGACAGTTCAGTATCTCTGTAGGAAGTCTACATCACTGGGTCAAAGTGCTATGACTCGACAGCCTGAAGATCCAATGGTGAGGGTCTGCTGACTACTTTGAGACAAACTCTCACACCTTGTCCAATATTTCTCATCTAAGGGAGGCCTGAGACAATGTTGATGCAAACATGGAATGGAAGACCCCAGCTGGACTGTATTTGTATTGGATATGCACAAGAACTGCATATGATATACTTCCCTCAAACTGGTCAGGATCTTGCATATTAGGGATGATCCTCCTATCTTTCTTTCTACTCCTGCTTGCCAGGGAAGAACATCTGGGAGTTTGAGGCCAGGAGGGATCTGTAGAAAATGACATAGGCAATTGGAAAGATGACAATGGCCCCCTGGACACATAATTCTGTACCATGGTCCTTCCACCTGGGTTCTGGAGCTACCACACCCCTATGTATGTGTTAAACCACGTAAGTAGAGTGCAAGCATTGGTGCAAATCATAGCTAATGAAACTGCCAAAGCTCTTAACTTATTAGCCAAACAGCAGACTAAAATGCACACTGCCATCTATCAAACTTCTTGGCCTTAGATTATCTACTTGCTTGGGAGAGAGGGCTTTGTGGGATATTTACCCTAAGCAGCGACTGCCTACAAACATGATGAGGGAAATGTCATAGAGATGATTACAGGTTCGCTGAGGAAATTTGCTCATGTTCTAACCCAGATACTGGGGAACTGTTTGGGGGATGGTTTGTAAATCTCTGGGAATTCAAAACCCTTATAAATATTACACTCCTGCTTGTGAGAACCTGTGTGATCCTGCCTTTTCTGGCTACCTGGGTTATACATTCTGTCTCCAGCTTCATTGAAACAGTGGTCAAAAGAAAAATGGCCACGCATGTGATGATGCTATAGAAACATAAACCTCTGGACCAGCATGATGCTCATAGACCCAAAATAGGATGGAGTCCAAGCATCAAAGAGGGGAATGTGATAGGGTCCTTCTTGACGTGTCCAGGTGGAAACTTGTTACAATGTAGCAATTTCAGCTACTGTGTACACATGCGCAACTCTGATGTAACTCTGTAACATAAATCACTACCAACCAGACTGTAGAATGTTAATGTATACCCAATCAGACTTTAAAGTATTAGTGTGTGCTCATACAAGGTAGACAAAGACACAAAAACTGTATGAAAGGGTACAGCTACGCCATGTTCAGCCCTCAACCTTTGCTTATGAATCTGCTGTCAGTGCTGGCTTGAATAAAACTGCTTCCTGAGAAAAAACTTTGTTTCTCATCCACCTACATCAAAATCCCACAATGGAGTTTCCTATTTGTAGGATGATATTTGTTCCCTTGGCAAGTCTGTGAGTTATGCATTAGTTTCTATTTTCTGCCCAAATTCTAGAAACCTGTAGACTGTATACTAAATGCTGATGAACGGTTAAATGAGTGATAATCAATCAAGCAAATTGTATCTCATTGCCAGCTTTCTTGGCCACGTCTGGCTCGACCCTAATGCTATCACCTCCACCATCATTATTATTGTCATCATTTTTAATTATATTTGAGCACCTACAAGATGCCAGGAACTGTGCTCAGCATTTTATGTTTAGATCTCATTTAATTCTTCCAAAGAAGAAACACAAGCTCAGGAAAGTTAAATGCATTGCAAAATATCACATACCTCGTAAATGGTAAAGCTGGGATTGTAGCAAGTGAGATTGCTTCTAAGACCTACACTTTGAATTACTGTATTACATTGTCTCCATTTCACTAGCTCATCCCAGGAGTTTGAGCATGAATAAATAATTCCCTAGAAATGAATTACTGCTTCTTGTAGTTCAAATTGTTACTCCCACCTAAGCCTTCCTCGTATTATTTTTTCTTGCCTACTTGTTTCTCTCTAATTTTCTTTTTTTTCCCCGATTATTCAATCCACTCTTGAGTCAAAGTGTCATTTAAGAACAATCTAGACCTTCAGAAAGCACCCTGAGCCATGAATATCTAAAATCATGTTACTCTTCAAAGCTTACAAGTCATTCAGCTTGTAGACCATTTGTTCTGTGGTCATTGTATTCTAGCACATGACATACTCATGATTACCCATTGTTTTGCCTAGGTTTTATTCATTTTTCATAGAGCATGTTAAGTATTAAAACATTGGAGAGATGATAAAGTACATAAACCATTGCCTTCCTAGCCAGTCTACTCTTGAGAAACCAAAATACAGTACCAGTAGAAATACCTTTTTGAGAGTATTTTCATTACTCAAGCTAAATATATTTTCAAAACCCACCTTTGATATACATTTACTTGGATTTAAAAACCTGAAAAATTTTTCTCATCAAGTTGGTTCTGAGTCTTTTTCTAGAGAGAGAGAAAATGTATCGTTGGTATCCATGGTATCACATCTCAATTTTTTTTTTTGTCTTTTTATAGATTCAAGCCCAATTTTCATTCCTGACAGTGATTCAGGCAGTGTCTATACTACGCCAACACAACTTGTTAAAAAAGGAAAAATTCACTGTAATAATGGTGGAGTTTAGTTGACAAAAATCTAAATAAAGTAAAACTCCATCTATTTAGGACTCCTATAGAATTGAGATTTCCATATGCTTAGGGTTTTAATGGTTAATTAAGCATTGATATTTAAAAAAATTCTGGCCATGCTGCTTGGAAATATTTCTAATATATTTATATTTCAATGATATGTGCACTAGATTTCTTGAAGTACAATGAGTTTCAAAATGAAGCATCCAGAATAATAGGTAAAATTTAAAACAAATCCCTAAAGTTCAAAAAATGAAAAGACAGCTCTAATCATAGCCTAAGCCATCTTTCTAAAGTCCTGTCCAAAAGACATAAGTTTATTAAATAAATTGGAGGAGAAGACAAAGCCTCTCCCATTCAAGTTGGAAAATTGGACCCAACGCTATCAAATAAAATAAGGATCTTTGACAGATCACTACTTCAGTGAAGGATTTTGATAGACAACCTCTGGTTACCTGCAAATGGGTATCACGCATAGTACCAGATTTATTGCTAGCACTAGATTGGAAGGAAAAGGAGGAGGAAGCTGTCCTTTGAGATCTTATAACAGCAATCCAATCCTAAGGCAGATTTGGTGCACAAATTTATCCTCCACTAATGGCCCTGGAAATCAAACAACCAAAAAATCAGCATGCACTCATGCATGCACATATAGCATGTGCATTTGATATCTCTGACATACAGAAGTTAAAACATTCTGCAAACTTCTCAAACTTTAGTGTGTCTATTATAAGCCACCTAGTTATCCTGCGGACTAGGTTCTCTTTCAGTAGGGTGAATTTTACATTCCTACCAAGTACAAATGAAGTACTAGAAAACAGTGATGTGGAAGATGGGAATAAGATGATCATATAAGATTCTTAGGTCTTATGGGAGGGTTATTGAGCATATCTTTGAGTTTAAGAAAGTAAAATTGATTCTGTCTTTCTGTGTGTAGAAAATATATTGTATACTATATGTTTTATCAGTAGGTACTTCTTTATTTCATCCCCGGTGCTTTGTATAGTTAGTAATTTTCCTAGTCAGAGTGCTGCTCCTGTTTTGTACTTCTGTCCTTCAGCTTTTCTGCTCTTTAGTCTCAATGTTCAGGAAAGTATAGTCTGCTATAAATGCTTCCACTTCATCATTACCTGCACATGTTTTAAACTTAAATATCATGCCATGTGGTTTCCTCTTTTACTACCTTCAAGTGTCACCACTAAGATCCTACTTTGAGAAACCTATTAGCTCCTTCTCTGTTATTCCTTATCAATTGTGCTAAAGTCTTCCAACTCCAAATGTGATCTGTAGTGTAGAAGTATCACTGCCACCAAAAAGCTTGGTGGAAAAGCAGAATCTCTGACCTCACTCCAAGTGCTATATTAGAATCTGTAGTTTACTACAATCACCAAGTGTTTCATGTACACATTAACATTGAGAAGCAATAATACAAAATACTTGACACTGTGAACCCCTTAAGAGTGGTCAAAATTTTTTCTTGTCTTCTTTTATCCTTCATAGCTCATCTTTATGTTATCTCTAGCTCATTTTATTATTCCATTTAGGAAATGCAGGTATTCTCCTAGAGCTTGTTCATAGCTTTAAACAGCACATCTATTCTGGAGTCCAGACACAATTATTTTTAAAAGTACCTCCTCTCCCTCCAGCCAGGCAATTCAGACCCAGCCATCATATATGCATGGAACAAAACTCAACTGAAGGAAGATGCTTGCGTGGACCACCAATTTTGATTATGTTTTTAACGATAGTAGGCTGGGTAGAAATAAACTCCCAAATATCATTGTTGAAAGAAATAAAGGCTTGTTTGTGTATTGGCTTTTACCGCAGTTCACTATGAAAGTGACTCTGCTCCTAAACGTGATTTCAGAGAATACATTTCTTCCCTTCTCTGACTGTGTCACTCAGTATACTTTACTTTGAGCTGTGTGACTGGCTGTGAAGTAGAGAAAAGTGAAATGATGCACAAATTTTAATGAGGTCTAGAAATGGTGCCCTCACCTCTGCCCCTATTCTATCATCAAACTGGTCACAAACAGTGCAAAATAATCTTATACATGTGCTTGCTCCCCTGAGTGATCCTCAGGTGAAGTAAATGGACACAGTAAACCTCTAACCAGTCTCCTTCACAACTCTTAATCCGGCTGCATCTTTTTCACTGTCCACAGGATATCTTCTCTTGAATGTTCATGCTCATAACTTGGTATAATTTAAACAGAAGTACACTCTGATTCTCCATACCCATCCCAGGTCAAGCTTTCTGTTAAATTTTTGACATGTCAATGGCATCATCACCCTAGCAACCAAAGTTCAATGTATGAACATTTCCCATTTTTTCTTCATACCCGTCTCATATACCCATCCTGAAACACTTGCCAAAATCTTTTGCTTTGTCTCCAAAATCTTTCTTCCAACTCCTGGTCAACCATATGCTTAGTGCTATTGCTTAGCCCTGGTCCATATTATCTTTTTCTGGAATATTCTTCTATGCTATAACATGGAACACCACCAATTAGCCACCAATTCTTTTATGCTCTTTTCCTTACATTATTCTGTATTTATTATTGGCTCCCTCCTGCACTCTTTTACATTCTATGAATATTACTTAGCAATTATAGAGAACTAATTAAATGCCAAGGTCCAGGGTAAATATTTTACATGGAAGGAACATTATCATGACTCGTTTTTCTCATGAATAGTTAAGGTTCAGGAGCAAAGCAATTTTCAGCAGTTGGCAGGAGCAGGATCAGGATCTGAACCATGTAATTTGTTAAACTCCTTAAATCCTTGTTTCAGTATAAACAAATTACATTTTTAAAAAACTAACTGAAACACAAATCTCCTGACTACCCTATTCTTAATTGAGGTCTTGGTTTGTGCATATGCCTGCTACATACAATACAGTAAAATACAATACAATACAATACAATACAATACAATACAATACAATACAATACAATACAGTACAATACAACACAAAACAATATACATGGCCCAAAGTTAAAGTAAGTTTTCTCTTGTTCCCCTTCCTGCAACTCTGATTCCATCTCAACATATTATTGGAAAAAAGTAAGCCAAAATACAAGCCTATCTTTTCCTTCAAAACTCAAATTATTCATGTATACTTCTTTCAAGTTTTCTTTTTGAACATTTAACAAATCTTCTTTATTGGTAAAGTCCTTACTTTATTCTCACTGAAAATTTTCTCACCACTCAACGTTTATCAGATAGCATCTATATTCATGTAAATGATTTATGCAATGTGTTAGTTTTTCAATTCTTTAAGTGTATAACCTCAATTACTTCACCTTTACTATTTTTAACAATTCCCTCACTTCCATGAATGACCCATGAAGCTGCCATATCCAAGTACTTCCTTAATATTTCAGATTGCAGCACTGTTCCCTCTCATTCTCCCTACATCTGATCTTCAAATTCAACGTGACTTTGGGTTCCATGGACTCCTGCATATTTTTCTAATTCATCACCGCCAAAAAACAATCCCCGTTTTTATTACTTTTTCATTTTACTAAGAAATAAAATTTCAGAGTTAAACAAAAGAATAACAATAGTGATTACCCTGTGTGTTGTTATTTTCAAAGTTGTTACTCAGGTACGTTTGAGTCATGTGACATGACTAGAAAACAAATCTTAACAATGTTTACCACTATTTCAGTCTATCATCATTATTACCCTTCACAATTTATTATTTTAGGCATCAGTACCCCTGTGCAAGTTCCATTCAAGTGTATCTTAGTGTTTTTACCTCATCCCATTTCTATGCAAAATCATATGCAAATTTCTATGTAAAATTTTCCTTTGTCTCTCTTTTGACTACCAAATCTTCACCAGGGTTTTTAATTATTGAAGCTGCATACCAGTCATTGCATCCACTCCTTTTTCTGTTCAAAACAATCCAAGAAATAGCCATTAACAAATACTGACTTATACTTACTGTCTTGAGCTGTTTCTCTAACCATTTGATTCCTGGTAACTGTAATCTACACTATCTATACCCCTTCATCAAAGTCACAAAGATTCTTTTCTACAGCAAGTGAAACATCTTGATAGTACCTTTGCGGGAAATTGTTAATATTCACACATACAATATCAAATTGATGGTTACAGGAGAGAGAAACATAATTTCTTGTACAAAGTTACAAACGAAGTATAGTTTGCATAATACAAAGAGGGTGGGAAAATCCATCAAATATGAAGAATGTCCCCTATTATGTGTATTATAAAATCTAATAAACTAATTTGTATTCTTGGAAAGAAGCAAGGAAAGGGGAAAAAGGGAAAGGAAGGAGGATGTGCTGATTTTCACAACTCTTTC
Organism: Chinchilla lanigera; assembly: GCF_000276665.1. Lineage (NCBI taxonomy): Eukaryota > Metazoa > Chordata > Mammalia > Rodentia > Chinchillidae > Chinchilla > Chinchilla lanigera. The sequence goes on along the minus strand of NW_004955478.1, from coordinate 2,659,208 downwards.
CAGTTCCACTTTCTTTGGCATCATACTGCTCACATTGAATTGGCCAAGGAAATTGATACCTGTTAAAAAGTGGTTTATTGTTGTGTTGATTTCTAGAACTATGAAAATTATGGTAGAAATATTAACATGCAGATTAAACTTTATATGTCTTTCCCATAGGTACTTACTTTGACTAGCACAAAAGTGAGTGAGGAAAAATCTTGCAGTATTCAACAATTATTCAAGTCAGCATTTAGCATAGATCATGCACAGGTAAATGGAGTTTTTCACTAAAAATAAAATAAGAGACATCAGGCTTCTATTTAGAGAATTAGACTAATGATTTTGGCATGCAATCATTCTTCATTCACTAAACTAGGGCTAACCAGTTTCTCTGACATTTACAAAGACAAGCATCTCTTCGGAGTTTGTTTATACCATGATGGTCATTTTCATCACTTTTATCATTGAATGCCTGGGCTCAAATCTTAGCTCTACAATTTACTAAACTTGAAGCCTTGGAGGAATAGCCTCCATCTAGTGTATAACTTTAATAACATCATTAATCAGATAAGTATTAACGTTTCCTGCCTTTAGAAAGGCAGAGAAAGCTAGTCACAATTGTGATATGCCAGGACATTGAATAAAGATAGTTGTGCTGAAGTCAGACTTAGTATTTCTGACTGCAGGAATTGGTTTCTGTTATTGCTACTGTTGCTTTGTTTTTAGGGAACTTTGCATAAGTCTCATAACCACAAATAGAGATTACCATACCATTTGCATATTAAGATCTGGCCATGCAGTGATGAATAAGATGCATGAAATCTCTCTTCTAAAAACTAACATTTTGAGCAAGGGAAATACACACTAAACTGTCCAATCAATAAGTATCAGTCAATAAAATTTCTGGCTAAGTAATTACTGCAGGGCAGTATGGTAAGAAGTGATTCCCTGGCAATGTCATTATACAGGTGGGAAATGTCTGAAAAAATGAAAACTAGGGCTCAATCTATATGATAAACAAAACAATGAGCCTTATGCTCCCACTCCAAAATGGTCAACTCCTAATCTCTGCGATTTGAAAATATATTGCTTTAAATACCAAAGAAAACTTTGCAGAGGTGTTCCTGGATTGTCTTGTGGCCCAATCTGATCAGATAGGTTCTTAAAATCAGTAGAACTTTCTTGTTTTCTTAGTATCACAGACATACAACCGGAGTTTGAAAACAGGATGGTGAGCCTTAAACCAAGAGGGGTGATAGTTTCAGGAAGCTGTGAAAAGTAAGGAAAGTCATTCTTCCCTTAGGATCCAAGAAGGGAACACAGCCCTGATAAAACCTAGATATCAACCAGTGAATTCCATGTCTGGATCTCTATAATCTATAGAAATGGAAAATTAAAAATCTATGCTGTTTTATCCGTTAGTATGTGGTAATTTGTTACAGCTGCAAATTTATAGAGCAGAATGATAAAGAGGAAATGTCAATAAAATTGCAGGCACAACACTACTTGTAGTGGGAGCAGCTAGGACAAAGTCTCCAACATTACTATGGGATGTTAGGGACAGTAGAAAGCCCACAATCTGAATCTTACTCTAAGTGTATAAGAAAATTCTGGAAGGACATGATCAATTTTTTTGTTTTGTTTTAAAAAGCTACTGTTCAATGGGAATTGGATATAGATGGCAGAATTCAAAGCAGAAACATCAGTTACAAGATTCAGGAGATGCACAGAAATTTTTTCAGAAATACATCTTACTTATAATCATTTGGTATGGTGGATTTCTCAGTCCAGAGCAGAAAGGAAAATTATAATTACTGCTGAAAATGAAAATTCCTTTAGGTCAAGATAGCCACTGGAATGTGTGACATCTGAGGTGGACACATGCTCATGGAGAGGGTCTCTGCTCTCTCTGACTTACAAAGAACTTATCCTAAGGGTAGTTAAAAAGGATTTTTAGAAAAACAAACTATCTGATTCAATCTGTGACCTTATCACCATTTTTAATCAGTTTTGAAGGCTTCTTATCTTATGAAAGTCGCGATACTGCTGCATTTTTTTTATTTTGCTTTGCTTATAGTAGCTGGCTCTATATTTAGCCTAAAGACAAAGGTAATCAAACAAAGTATCACTAGTAAAGTATAATTTTCAACAGTTTTAAGAAATGGCACTCATAAAAGTATAAGTACATTTCAATGATATTAATATTAACTCACTTTAACTAATTAATTCATTATAAATTAATGATCACATCTTACTTATGCGTGCATATATGTACCTATGTGCATGCATAGATACATAAATTTTAATTTAAAAATGGGAATAGAACTAATTAATCAGATCAAAATTGGTTAATACTCTAGAAAAAGAAGACACATTTGAGTTGCTTTTTCATTGTTAGCAAGAACTTCCTTCTTTCTTTAAAACAGAGATATAAAAAGGCAAAAAATTGCAAAGTCAAATTCAGTTCTTCTCCAAAATACCACCTAGTAACCTGTTTGAGCTCTTCTGAAATTTTGGATTATTTGATCATTTATCTGACATTCTCCCGTTCTCCCTTTCAAATATGTTCCTGGGATCATAAACAAATATCCAAAAATATTCCGTCTTTCAAAGATAGGCTGGTCTTTTTACTTTTGACCTGCAGTAAAAGTGAAATAACCATTTAAGTCTCCTTGAATTTTCTTTAAAATCTAGAACCATAGATTTGAGTTGAGTAATGCTAATGCTGAAGGATTTGCTTTTGTCTGATAAATTTCAAACGAAATCTTCATTACACTTTGCTTTTTTTTGTTTTATTTTGGTTTGTTTTTGTCTTTTTGAGACAAGGTCTTATTATGCAGTTTAGGCTGGCCTTCAGCTCACTTTGTAGCCCAGGCTGGTCTCGAACTCACAATGATCCTGTTGTCCTAGCCTCCCCAGTGCTGGGATTATAGGCGTGTGCCACCACACCCGGTGGCTTCATTATGCTTTGAAGATCCTTACTGGTGTGAGGCCATAAAAAGAGGTGCAAAGCATTTGTTCCATCGCATTTCATCATAGCACTCATAAATTTGGGAGATTTCCTTAAGGTCTATAAATTTAAAGTCTCTGATGATGTCCTGTGAATAGCTGCTTTACTAACCGTATCCAGTATCATGTTCATGTGAGAATTTTGTAGACCTTGACTACACACATAAGGTCAATTCGTGTTTCTTACTACTGATCTTATCGAGCCTCATTAAGTGAGAATGATGCTCAATCAGACCCTCCTTTGTGATCTTGTTGCACAATTTACTGGTCAATTGTATCCTGATACAAAGGAAAATATATCTTAAGAAATTCTGTAGATGTATTTTTTCCTGAATTCTGAGAGTACGAGAGCTATAACACCACTTAAAAAGTGTTTCTTTTCAGTTTGTGAATGTACATCCATCCCCAGGTTGCTAATTAGAGATGGATTTCAACAAAATAAAGCAAAACAAACAGAAAGGACCTCCACATGTATCCATCAATATTAAATAATGCTGTTAACTGTATTTCATTCAAACAGTCACAAAAATATGATTTTTGTGATTAATTCATGATGTTCTGTGAAATCTATTGATGGTCTGGTGGATACTGGGAGGGTGGGGTGGGAGGCATGAAGTCCTCTACTTTTATGAAACACATCTGCTTCTGGAATAAAAAATAGTTCCTAGAATTCTGGATTTAGCCCATCAAAGCATTCTGAAAATTATCTGAGCAATGTCATTTCAGAAATCTTTACTGAAAGCCTATCTTTGGAAGCCTCAAAGGTCGATATTCTTTCCTTTCTACAGAGTAGTAAGACTCTTCTTTGTTGTGGTTGTGGTTGCCACTCAAGTATTTTAAAACTAAACAGCAGGAAATACAGCGGTAAAAACTCTTTTTCCAAGTAAAAGTTTTTTATTTTTATTTATTTATTTAATAATCAAAGGCTTATTCCTGGCAAGCGCAAGGTCGTGAGTTCAGTTCCCGGTACCGGAGAAAAACCAAAAAAAAAAATAAAAAAAAAAAAAATAATCAAAGGCTTGATAAAATAAACATAAATGTTAGACAGTTATGGCAAGGTTTGGAATCTCTGCTACCTGAGCATATTACACAGACAATAAAAAGTGACCTATTATAGCCCCTTTTTAAGAGAGTTAAGGAGAATTTATTATTTTAATCAAGTACAACAATTTGAATGTTGCTTTAATCTATTTGTCAGTAAATGATTCAGCAGCCCCCACCTCTTTAAGCACACTGATTTAACTGAGACAATTTTGGCAAAAATTTAATGCACTTCATTCCTTCTCTTCAGTATTTGCAGATATTATGTACTTCAAGAAAAAAAAACAAACAAACAAACCAAAAAACAAAAACAAAAACTTTTGTTCAAAACTTTTACAACTTTCTATATCCGTTCATGCTTTATCTCTCTTTTTTCACGTGCAACAACTGAACATTTAAAAAGAATAATAATTTTTTGAGTTTAATAAACTCATATTCATGGGATTGCATTGCTTATATATTCACACTTTTGTGTTACCATCAACCTCGTGTGATTTCGTATTCTGAAATTCCTACTAATTGCAATTTTAACCAAAGTAACCAACTTTTACTGCACGGAGGAAACTGCAAAGTCACTAACTCCTTACCTATCGTGGTGTGTGATCCTGAGATATTCTAAGCAATAGGATTACTGCAAATAACATGTCTATGGTAGGTAGGTGTTTGGTATTTTCAGAGAATGGCAAGAAATGTGCTTTACACAATATGAGAGTATTGTGGGGAACATTAAGGTATGGAACATGAATTACCCAGTTGAGGTGGGTTCCTCAAAGCTCATTTACAAGACTGCTAGGCAACTGTGAGCAGCAGGAGAAGAAAACAAGACCTATTCCACTTCTAAACAAAGATCTATTACTCAAGGTTAGAGTGAAGATTTGCATGCAGACACAGAAATCACTCAAACATCCTTATTTTCTTTTAGGGAAAGAATTGAAATGCTTTACTGTGCCTAACAAATATAAACATGGTCAAGGGCAGCAGGACCCTTGGATCATAGATTAGCATGCATCAGGTGCGTAAGAAGAAGGACTGGAAATGTTAGGTATTGTGGAAAGAACATTAGACATAAGAGAGTCCAGAAAGAGTTGTCCAGCTGAATGATCTTGGACAAACACTTCATCAAATTTTTCAAACTGTGGGATGCAACCCATCACTTTAGTTAATTTAGATTAGCATTTAAAAATAAAAAATAATATAATATTGAACAGATAAAGCATTAAAGATTGCCTTGCCTTGCATATAGTAAGGCTAGGTACTACTATCTCATGAAATTTTGCTTTAGATATACAACAGCCAATATGGGTATATATGTTCTTACTGTGAAATGAAAGGCAGTTACTACCTTGGATCATCAGTTAAAAAATTGAAAGCCCTTGGCAAAATTCCACTTAGTACCTGGTTTTTTCCACTACTGGAAATTTGGTACAATATCTACATTTATTATTACACTATATGGTATAGAAAATAAAAAGCTCAATAAAATACTATGCATAAAGGTAGATGAACTACATAGTACAACCCATATGAACAGAAGTTTTGTAATTATTGTTACTCTGTTATTGTTGGTATTTCTACAACTGCTGCTCCTCTTGATGTGATGTAGTTGACTCATAAACCTCCACAATGGAATTTCAGAGGGAAAGAAAGAAAAGAATGAGTTGGAGACCTTGATTTCCTATGTTATCTACACTCTAAATCTCAACCCAGATTTTACTCTGATGTACTGTGTGTTGTTTATAAAAGCAAAGAAGCTTCTGATTTAGGTAAATTAATCGCTCTCTCTCTCTCTCTCTTTCCCACCCTCCCTCCCTCTCTTTCACACAAACATACACACACAAACATACACAGATATCACTGAAGAAGGAAGCTATTTTGGGAGTTAATTATTTACATGCTTCAGGCTAAATCATAATTATCTGACCATACATCTGCTTCACCACTTTGACTGTGAACTTCCTCAGGGATTGTTTATCTTTGCATTCTAAGTACCTAACAAAATATCTGACAGGGTAGCCATTCAGTACATCATAATTAAACAGAAAGAGCTGTAATCCTTTTTTTGTTCATCCAGAGTGAACTTTTAAACATCTAGTCATTGCAATTCTCCTCATAAAATACTCCAATGATACCCCAGTTGGAGTTGGAATAAAATGTGAAATACAAGGTCTTCATGAGCAGCCGCTAGCATTCTCTGTGACTCCACGTTACGTGAATTTTTATGTTTAATATACAGTTGCATCCCCAGGAGAAAGTCACCATGGCTTTCTTTCTCTTCCTCAAACTGGGTCCACCTGTTCCCTTCTTGAACCATTGTAACTGTCACTGCATGAAGACTGCCCTTTTGTATGACAAATCCACCAAGCATATTTACTTTTATTCTCTATCTTTGCACCTAGAATATTTAGCAGATGTTGATTATTTTAACAGGTGTACACTCTATTCACTCATTGGAAGGAAGATACCTAAGTATCTTTTGGTCTGTGACTGAGTCACTTCTACAAAGCAACTGGCTTGAAAGACTTTCTATATAGAATCATTGCAAATAAAAGCAAAGGAACTATGCATAGTAATATACTGCACAATTTTCTTTTGAATTTCCTTGTTCTTTTTCATACAGTCTTTCTCCTTATACGCACTTTTATCAACAGTATTCTTCTCTAGTACTTCTTTCTGGGTAATGTTGTGAAAGTATTTCTTTTGCATTTAAAGATGGACTCACAAAATAAACGTGTTTATGTGTTCAGTCATCATAGTGTATAGCAGCCTCTAGAGCTCACACACATTCACATACCCGCTAAACTTAGCAGTTCACTAATAGAAAGCCACGCACAAACTCTTTGGAAATCCATGGAGAAAGACGAAGAAAGTTTGTCTAAGACCAATGCTCTGGCTTTATGTATGAATAAAATGAATACAGGAGAAGTAAAGTAATATGTGCAAGACTCCACAGTTGAATATGTTATCTTCCTCCAATTCATTAGATTCTGCACCACCCAATGTCATGTTGTAGTACAGTTCTGCTCAATCTAGAATCAAACCTGGGGTTCTTTTATGCCAAATGAGAATTTTACCATTAACATAGCTCTGACTAAATAGCATCTTTCTTTTTAACATATTGACATTATATATACATTCATATACCAAGATATTAATATATGAGGATTTATGCATTTGCTCATACAATTTGAATTACATATTTTATTTATCTCTACACATCATCATCCTCTTTGAGGCAGTTTAAGATCTGTAAAGGAGGATCTTTCCCATCATCTAATTATTTGTACCAAAATTATTCATGATAGTATAATTAAAATTTGATTTGAAATTCTATGGAATGTTTCTGTAAAATCTATTCATATTATTCACCGTTTGGACCCCCACACCCTCGTCAGGGTCAATGTTTTTTGCATCATAGTTTATTTGGGAAGTGTTCTCTGGAAACACTAGGAGGAGTGATCATGAGACAGGGAAAGAAAGAAAGCCAACAAAGGAACCACAGCGGGCAACTGGTATTTAACCCTGTGAAAGAATTTTAGAAAATTGTCTTGAAATACTTCAGAGCCATCTCCTCCAGCAGCCTTGGGAAGAGGGAGATGTGGAAATTCGTGTGCAAACATGTTTCATTGTTTGAAGGCTAATTCTGCGAACAGTTACTGTAGGAACCCCTAGCACTTGCCTTATGTGCAAGGTGAATATGAGCTTTGGTCAGAGTCTCAGCTGTTTATAGAGACAGGAAGGCAAATCCTGAGGTTGTACAGGTGGCATGCTGATGGTGTCTGCTGAATCTTCTCTCTCACAACTGTGTGATTACACCATTGGCTACTCATTCTTGTATGACTACTGTAAACTGTGTGACTATAGACTTAGGACAGTATCAAGTACTTTTCAAAAATCAACCCATCAATTCACAGAATGACTACAAATCCATTTAATTCTCTGCTAATATCATGGTTTGAGGTTTTTGCCAGGTGAACAATATAATACAGGACACATATTTTATAAGATTATTTATGATAGTCATCCAAAGAATCATTTACAAAAGAGTGCAAGAAACCTTTCCACACACTAGAGACCAAAGAATCCACCTGAGGGCCTGGATCCTGCAATAATGTCCTGCATGAGTCCAGCTGAAGACTTAAAGCCCATAACAGTGCCTCCCATGAATTTTGCTGGAGGCCTAGAGCCCACGACAATGTCTCATGCAGGCCTGTTTCACAGATCTGCGCTGGGAAGGCCCAAAGGTCAGTGGTGGAAGTTAGAAAGTCTGTGCCCATGAGATGAAAGATCTGTGCCAGCAGGCTGAGGGATCTGCACTGGAGTCAGGAAGCGATGCTCAAAATAAGAACCAGAGCTCCCCCCAAAAGGTACCACAGCTATCCTCAGCAACAATGAGGTCCCGAGCTTCTCCAATGATCAAGACAGCTGAGTTCCCATCAAGAAAGCCAAAACTATAAACTCCAGGAGACTGAGCAGTGCACCATCTCCCATCTCGAGCCAGGAAGCAATGCTCAGGGTGAGGACCAGAGACCCGTCAAAGTGAATCAAAACCATTCTCAGTGACAACAAGGTCCTGAGCTCCTTGGATGATGAAAACAGCCAAGTTCATCAGGAAAGTCAGCATAACAAGCTCCTCCAAGAAAACCAACAGCTCCTTACAGCTTCCAACAGGAAGCTCCTCTTTGCTTCCAACAGGCTCCCAACAGCTTCTACCACATACCAACAGCCTTTCTTCTTCTCCTTCTCCCTCTCCTTCTCCTTCTCCCTCTGTTTCTCCCTCTCCTTTTCCCTCTCCCTCTCCCTTTCCCCCTCCTTCTCCCTCTCCCTGCCTTCTCCCCCTCCCTCTCCCCCTTCTCCTACCCCTCCTCCTCCTCTGTCATCTTCTTCATCTTCTTCTCCTCCTCCTTCTTCATCTCCTCCTCCTCCTCCACTTCCTCCTCCTCCTCCTTCTTCTTCTTCTTCTCCTCCTCCTCCTCCTCGTCCTTCTTCTTCTTCTTATCCTCCTCCTCCTCCTTCTCCTTCTCCTTCTCCATCTCCTTCTCCTCCTCCTTCTCCTCCTTCACCTTCTCCTTCTCCTTCTCCTTCTTCTTCTCCTTCTTCTCCTTCTTTGCCTTCTTCTTCTCCTCCTTCTCCTCCTCCTCCTTCACCTTCTCCTTCTTCTCCTCCTCTTCCTCCTCCTCTTCCTCCTTGTCCTCCTCCTCCTCCTCCTCCTCCTCCTCCTCCTTCTTCTTCTTCTTCTTCTGCTTCTGCTTCTGCTTCTGCTTCTGCTTCTGCTTCTGCTTCTTTTCTTCTTCTTTTCTTCTTCTTCTTCAGTTCTGCCTCTTATGCTGCTAGCAACAGTCCCCAGGTGGGCCACCCACACCCAGCACCACGCTTACTCAGTGCAGCTGGGGGTTATAAGTTGAGCATCAGTTGTCAATCTACCACAGCTAATTTTCTAGTTCCAGGTAAGATAGAATAAATACGACATATTTTATTTCTTCTGCTTTTATATTAATTAAAAAATGCTGAACAGTTTGAATTGGATGACCATTTCAGAACTATAAAAAGGTGATAGGAGAAGACAAGGTAGGAAGAAATACAAGAATTCAGTGTATCATTTAATGTATGGTAACTTTACAGTTTTCTCCTCCAGTCCCCAGCATGAACCAGAATGGGCACTAGCCCAGAAAGAGCTACCAGAGAAGCAATGCAGTTGTGGCTCAAGAGAATGGAGGGAAATTTCATAATGAATCCTCCTACCCTCTATTTGTTTGTTTTGTTTATTTGGGTTGATTGCTTCTTTTCTTAGTACTGTTACCCTGCAATCCCAAAACAATCTAGTATCAGTCCAGTGGGAACTCGAAAAAGCCAAAATTCTGGAGCAGGAGGGCTTTTCTCTCTGATAGTAGACTATAAGGGTAAGAAAGTAGGGTAAACGTTCTTGTGCACTTCAGGGTATCTCTGTTGTTTTATAATATAGCCCAGATGTGGGTGCAGTCATGAAAATGCACTGGGGAAATGGAAGCCTGGTTTCATAATGGAAGACAGAAAGGATAAGTCTCAGAGGGAAAAACAAATGAACAAAATGAATGATATCTGGACATACCTTCAGACTTACAGAAAACAACCTTATAATACTGTTTATGAACTCTTGGGATAACACTAACCTGTGTTTTGATAGATCTTGTCCTTATCATACAGTGCATGGAAAGATAAACTAGCGGGGCTGGAGATATAGCTCAGCGGCATAGCACCTGCCCGGCAAGTGCAAGGTCGTGAGTTAGATTCCCAGTTCCGGAAAAAAACAAAAAACAAAAAACAAAAAACCAAACTAGCAGTGAAGCCCCCTTGGCATGTATCCAAGTAGTGATGCAGAGACCTTGAATTACACTTTAGAACTGCAAACTACAGAAGGTGGGTTACAATTTTATGCTTGAAACAAACCATCGTTGCTGGTTACTAAAATAAAAATAACAACATTTTCTACGTGACTAGAAGAAAGATCGAGAGTATCATTTTATAATATTCACAAAGAGGAGGTTACAGGCCCAAATGAACCAGCATCCTGAAATTAGGAAATCTTAACTCACATGGGCAAAGATTATTCACAGGTCCCAACACTGAGGCGATGCTGATGTTGAAATTATCTGACAAATATTTAAAATCAGCTGCTACATGCTCTAGGAGGAATCACAAACACTCTGGAAAAAACAGAAATATAAAATCTCAAGAAAGAAATAGAAGATATAAAGAAGATCAAAGTAGAAGTCTTAGAAGTGAAAAAGACAATAATGGAAGATTTAAAAAAATACTCACTTGATAGTCTCAAAGGCAGTTTGGGGATGACAAAGCAAAGCATTAATAGATTTGGAGATAAACTAACAAAAAATTTCTTTTGAGCATCAGAGAGCAAAAACATTGGAAGAATGAGTAGAATGCATGGACTGCAAAAAGTGAAAACTTGGTGTGCTCAGATTACCAAAAAGAGGGGAGAAAGAAGACAGTAAAACAAGAAAAAAGCTTAAGAATATAATAGCTCAAACTTCAATTTAGCAAAAGAATAAGCCCACAGTTTCTAGAAAAAAGAGTGTCTTCCGTACAGGATAAATCCAAAGACAGTCATGGCTAGGTTTTGAAAACTCAAAACTGCTGGAATTAATGCAAAAACTCAAAACTGCTGGAATTAATGTAAAAATAATTTTTTAAAGGATACAGAACAATATGAGGTATTAGCAATACAGGATTTGTTGCTGAAGATTTCCCATCACAAACAACTCAGACCAGGTGCAGCTGTTTGTAAAATGATGAGGAAAATCATTTTAATGTGGAATTCTATATTCAACTAGAGTTTATTTTATCAATGAAGGTGAAATAAAAGAAATTATGAGATGACAGAAAATTAAGAGTTTGTGTTGTTGGGATATATACTCTAAAATAACTGCAAAATGCATTTCATCACGTGAAAGAGAAATGATAGCTGACAGAAATTTACAACATCAGGGCTTAAAGAAGAGCAACAGAAATGGTAATTTCTGGGTGACTATAACAAAACTATTACACTATTCTTTAGTTCTTTAAAATAGGTTTGACAGTTAGAAGCAAAAATTATAACAATTTTTCATGAATCTAGAAATAATATGTGACAGCTCTAGTGCTGTGAGGAAGGGTAAAAAGACCTACATAGTAATAAGGTTTTCTACATTCAACTTGAAATGCTAAAATTTCAGGTCTAACTAGACTGACAAAATGAAGCATGCACATCATAATTTATGAAGTGATTGCTAAAATAAAGCAACAGCGTTGTAATCAAAATTTCAATAGGTACATTAAAATAGTATACCAAAAGGAAAAGAGTTTCCAAATAATGTGTTAGAAAGTAAGGAATGGGAAAAACCAGAGAGAAATAAAACAAAGAGAAAAATCAAAACAATTTTTAAGAAATTGTAGACCTAACTTTAATTAACTGAATTAATTTTGAATTTTTTAAACATGCTGATGAAAAAAATGTAGATGAATTTAAAGATGTGACTAAAGAATTTCCAAGTGTGATGATATAAATAGCTTAAATCTATAATTTAAATACACTAATTAAAGGAAAGCTGAAATGTCTCTACTAAAACAAAATAGATTTCACAGCAAAACATTTTCACAGATAATGTTTACATTACACAGTAGTAAAAATGTCAGTTTAGCAAGAAAACAGAAATCTTAAATATGTAAATACTTACATGCAGATACCTGAAGGAAAAAAGAAGAAAAAAGTCAGAATTGAAAGAACTAGAGAAGCCTTAGTATAATAATAATAATAATAATAATAATAATGATAATAATAATGATAATAATGACTGTGTTCTATGTGAGACAGGATGGACGTATAGATCAACGGAACAGAATGAAGACAACAGAAGGGACCCATGTGAATACAGCCAATAGATTTTTGACAAAGGCACAAGAGAATTTCAATGAAGAAATAATAGTCTTTTCAACAATCAGTGCTGAAACACGGGGATAACATATAAGAAATGAATGACAATGTAAATACCACATGCTATACAAAAGATTTACTTAGATCCTAAATCTGAATGTAAAATGCAAAACTATGAAACTTTAAGCAGAAAATATCTGCAAAAATGTTTATGGTGCAAGTTTTTGCTGAGTTCTTAGACCTGACACCAAAGGTTCATTCCATAAAATAAGGAACTGATACATTGCTATTGGACTCAACCAAAATTAGAAATATTTGCTCCACAACACATTGTTAATGCCAGAAAAAGACAAACTAAAAGTCTCAGAGAAACCATCTTCAAATCATGTATAAGACTGAGAGCTTATATGCTGAAAATATAAAGAACTGTCAAGGACTAATATCAAGAAAACAAATAATTCTATTAAAATTGGACAAATATCTTGGGAAGATGTTTCATGAAAAAGGATACATATAGATGGCAAATTAACACATGAAAGATGGCTTGATCTTATTAATCATTAAGAAAACACAAGTTAGAACCATAATGCGATATCATTACATGTGATTTAGGATGACTATAATAATAACACTGGCAGCATTACACACTGACTTTGTTGTGGGATGACATGAATTCACAGGCATTGGTAGTGGGGATGCAAAATGATACAATTACTGTGGAAAACACTTCTACTTTTTCTTAAAGAGTAAAATAAACTCTTGCTATCTAATACAAGGATCCAGTTGCTAGGTATATACCTGTTAGGCTGATGTGTAGATGTCCCCCGAAAACCTCATGCAGTCATGGGGCAGGCTTCTAGAGTTTTTGATTGATCCATGGTGCAATGCTGGGATTATGGGTGTGAGTGCTACACTCACCTTGGGGCGGGTACTTTGCGTACAATACAAGGGAGAAAAAGAGGGTTATTCGCTGCTGCTCCTCCCTTTTTACTCTTGCTGCTTCTGTCACACTGCCTTGGAGCCAGCCGAGTATGAACTGAAACCTCCATAAACTGTGAGCTAAATACACCTTTCCTTCCTTAATTTTCAGTGTCAGCCATGACAGAAAAGTAACCAAGACAATATCGTAGAGAAATAAAACTTTACTATTCACCAATATATACATAGAAATGGACACAACTGTTCACAGACACTTTATTAATAATTACCCAAGGAAATAATGGTCATTACTATCCAATGTGTAAATACTTTCTAGAATATATTTTAAAAATCAGACAGACTTAAATCTTGAAAATAAATAAACCAAAACTGTAAAAACTTACCCCAAATTAAAAACAATCCAGATATCTTTCAAGGGTGGAATGGATTAAAAACCTGATAAATGGTTATAATATAATCAGTCAGCAACAGAAATAAACGAATTATTACTTCACACAACAAATTAGACGCATCGCCAAAGAATTTTGCTGCTGTGTTAGAGAAGTCAGTTAGGATAGATTACATGGTTTCATTTATGTGGCACTTTGGAAAAGGTTAAACTATGCTAATGGAGAGTAGCTCTGGGGTTTCCAGGGATTAGAAAAATGAATAGGAAGAAGGTGTCAGTGTACTGGGGCAGCAAAAGAGAGGGTTTTCTTTTGTTTTTTTGTTTGAAAGAATAAGGAAGTGTTCTGGATTCTAATTAGCATGGAAGTTATATGGATCAGTGCACGTATTAAAATTTACAGAACAGTACACATTTACTCATATGCACCAAGTTCAACTCATCACGTGATAATTTAAAATTAATTAAAAAGAGAAAAGACCTGTAAATATACCAAAGACTTGAAAATTCCCAAGAAAGGATTCTATTTGCAACAAAAGCGAACTGCTTAAAATTTCTATGTCTCATTTGCCTCTTTCTCTATGTCCTCTGCATGGTAGCAAAACTAAAATCTCTCTTTCTTTACTATATTATCCCTGAAACGAGCCATGCTCGGGCCACACTAGATATAGTGATTTTCCGTTTCTCATTTAGGAACCTATTTCTCTTTCATGTGTTCATTTCCTCTCTTTTCCTAAGTAAAAGTCATTTTTCACTTTACCCCCTTACCTGTTTTCTACTTGTTTACCTTATGTGCTGAGGAATCACTTTGGCTATGGTAGGATTCTCCTTAATCACACAAAAATAGGAAAGACCCATAAATTAACGAACCTGAACCCCAAATACACAAATAACTCCCTTAGGCCCATGAAATGTGGCAACATTAGAATCAGGGCATCAATGTAGACCTCTTAAATTCACTTTCGATCCTTCCATGCATATCAAACTCAGGCACATTAAAATTCAAACAAAATTCTTCTTATATACTATGCTGACCAAGCACAATACTTTCAAATGGTCCCTTTGCTTAGAAATCTGGTTATTAAATAAAATTCTATAGTACAGCTGGTAAACATTGCATTTCAAATTAGTTAAGAATGCATTTAGTTTAAGGACTGCCTTTGAATGCACATACTCCTTGAACCTCATTCAAATGGTTTCAAGGGTTAAACGTGAGGGTAGGAAGAAGTTAAGCATTGTCTTTTTTTTTTTTTTTTTTTTTTTTT
>NW_004955478.1:2640545-2644083 GCF_000276665.1 Chinchilla lanigera | reverse complement strand
CTCAGCCTCCTGAGTCTTGGGATTACAGGCGCATGCCAACACGCCGGGTTACAAGCATTGCCTTAATGGTATAGTTGTTCATCTAGCTGTTCTAAGATACAGTTAACATAACTGCAAGGTTTTGACAGTGACATCTTTTGTTACAATCTCGAGCTTGTGGCCATCATTTCAGGAAGGGATCATAGAACTGGGAGCTAAGAACTGAAACATTTCTCAATCCCTGACGACAAAGTTCATACGTGCTATTTGGCTTCCTGTTGGCCAAGCCAGGTGACATAATACAGCCTGTTAATGCAAAATTTGGCATTTCCGTGTTCAAAAGCGAAATAAACAGCCTGAGCCAATAATATTCACGGAAGCGGACATAAGGTCAGTAATATAATAGCTGCGTTTGATAACTAACTTCTTGTTATGCTTAATTACCTATCATGAAACTGTATTTCACAGGCTAGAACTATTAAGAGCTATTTAATTTAAAGAATGTTTTTGTCCAGCTGAGTCATCTGCTGAGAAACTGGGGTAAGAGAAAAGGGTTTTGGTTTGGGCTAAGTTTCAAGCATAGAGAAGGGGGTTGGGGATTTAGCTCAGCGGCAAAGTGCCTGCCTTGCAAGCGCGGGATCATGAGTTCGATTCCCGGTACTGGAAAAAAAAAAAAAAAAAACAGAGTTGCAATCAAGCATAGAGTAGAAGGATGGTGATGGTAGAAGGAAAGGGAAATGTTTTGTACTCAGTATTCCTTTGGGTGGGGCTTAACCTCCTAAAATAAAAGCAATGAAAACCGGAAGTGGAATGATTCACAATAGGGTTATGGGAGCAGAAAGGCAATGGAGTTGCTACAACGCAGGATCGTGCCGTTTGATAAGGAATATAACCTGGAAGCAGATCGAGGGAGAGCACTGGGCTTGGATTTTCCAAAGAACACCAGCTGTATATGTGGTCTGCCTTTGGGGTTCTTTCTGAAGTAGCCGGCAGTCTCCTGGGGTAGATACGAACAGTGAAATTACTTTTCATTCTTATGAATTCTAAGACACTGTAATTTGGGCAAGAAAATTTTTATTCCTGGCAAAGGGGTGTAAGCTATGGATGACCTCGTTCAACCATATAAGTTGATAGTAGATGAAGGAGATTCCCTATAAGAATATCAAGGCTGTCTTGTTAAGAGGTAGGATGTAGCATTTTTGCAGGAATAAAAGGGAAGATGTATACCATACTATTCCACTGGGTTGACTATTAATTTGATAACATGGGACAGATTACATGAAGTTTACAGGATCTATAAGTAAAAGACAAGTACGCATCATTAGAGTCGGTTTGGGAATAAAATAATATAAAGAATCTGCCAAAAACTGTGTACACATTGTAAGAAAAGAAAAATAGTATGATGTTTTCTCAACAGATGATCTTACTGTCCTATGGGGGACCCTAGAGGCTGTTGCATATCACAGAAAAATCCCTACACTGCTGGCTTTTAGAGAGGCAATTGAAAAATGCATGTGCAGCAGTTTCAGTGACCAAAGTTAACCCAAGCAGCAATTCGCCATACCGATGAATCTCTGGGAGCTAGCAGCCACCACTCTGAGCATCTCTGATAATGGTACAGGCCAAAGTTAAATTGTACTAATATCGTGATGTCTCAATAAATTTAACATTAACATAATTAAGCAAGCTTTTCATTTTCTGAAATGTATATACATTTTTGGGCAGAGTTTCTCTATCAACATGTATAAAATTTCAAAAGGTAATGACATGAATCTTATAAATAAATACAGTGAACACTAACCAAGACCTTTTTAACTCATTAATGAAGGAACCACTGGAAATATAAGCTGATTGAAATATGGATAAAAGAGCTAGGCATGATGGCAGACACCTGTAATTTCAGCACTGGGGAGGCTATGGCAGATGGATTGCCACAAGTCTGAGGCCAACTTGTGCTACATAGTGAAACCCTGTCTCAAAAAAATATTAAGCCAAGCATGGTGGCATACATCTGCATTCCAAGCACTTAGGAGGCCAAGGCAGGAGGATCATTGAGAGTTCAAGGCCAGCCTAAGCTACTTAAGTGAGTTCAAGGCCAGCCTGAACTGCATAATGAAACCCTGTCTCAAAAAAAGACACCAAAAATATTAAAATGAGAGATTTATGAATTCATAGATGAAAAACAGGGTAAAGAAAGATGAGAATTAGATATCGAACTGGGTAATGTTAAGGAGAAGAAAATGGTAGTTTTTATAGGTATCTTTTCTATAGAACAAAGTACCCTATCAGTCTTTTAAAAGTTAACATTTGACATTACAGAGGCTATAGCGTCATAGGAAAACAATACGTCAAATTCACATGATGTCCATTGGAAATCAGATAACCATTTGCCTGACTTTGTAATCTTTGCCTTATGTCAAAATATTGCATAGGTTTTCATAATCATGTGAAATTTCTGGAATTTCAAGGGTAATTTTTAAAATGCATTATGACCACACAGGTCAAACCTGAATTACATGAGATTTCATGACGATTTTTCCTTATCTCTTCCTTCCATACATATTCTCAGCACTTCAGACTCACTTTTCTAAAAAATATTTTTTCATACTTTTCTGTTGCTTGCCATAGGTCAAGCACATAAGATTTTAGCAAATGACCATTAAGAAAGAGGATCCTCTCAAATTTCATTGACTCTAAATTGCCTCAACAATATTTTCTGATTTTCTTAAGTCAAAGTGCTTATTTCTGGTAAAATTCTGAGTCAGAATAAACTCAAACCACTTTATACTTGCCCATAATGATCTACCTAGTATGTACCTACTTCAGGACAGAATTATAATACAGTAAGTTATAAAGGTAATTAAATATAAATTATGCATGCTGCACTGTAAATGAGTTTTCCAAATATTTTTATTTCAATTGACAAAAGAATTATTTAAGCTCTCTTACTAAATAATAAATGAATTAAAATGGAAAAAATGTCTGGCTTATTAATTGAGGTTTTTCCTGTAATAGTAATATTAATCTCACATAAGATTTTGTACGACATACTATGTGATAGATCTATGTTACATGCATTTCCCCACTGGTAGCCTAAGTCTCTAGTCAGTATGGGCTATAGAAAATACACAGACTTTAAAACCAGCAGTCTGTAGCTGAATTTTCAAATTCTTGATTTACAAATCCCTTTTGTAAATACCTAATCCTTTTGAGTGTCTGTTTCTTTAGCTGAAGGTTGTTTTAGCGATCAGATTGTATGTGTGTAGCACTTCACAGACTTCAAAGGATTTCACATATCTTTCCTGCTTCCAGTTGAAGGCTTTTTCCACTCAGTCAAGTAGCTATCTTCATGCAAGAGAAAGGGGCTTAGGTAATGTGACCGAACTTTATCCACTTTATGTTTTTATTAGACCTGACTCTGTCCTTATTTTCAACTGCACATGTCTTCGAAGAAACATTTCCAGTACATCTTCTGTAAATACTTTCTTGGATCCATTGAGGAGTCAGGATAAAGGCTCACTGCCAGGATATACAGCAAAAAGTAAAAGAAAATCAAATA
>NW_004955478.1:2604542-2640220 GCF_000276665.1 Chinchilla lanigera | reverse complement strand
AAAAAAAAAAAAAATTGTCGGAAGAGACCAACAGCTTTTCTAGAAGAAAAGTTGTACTAATTCTGTACTAGCAAATTAGTACTTCCGTACTAATTTGCTAAGGTTACCACAACCAATAATGACAAATAAGGTGGCTTAAAAATACAATTTTTTTCCCTCACATTTAGGAGGCTAGAAATCTGATATCAAACTGTCAAGAAGGTTTGTTTTTTTTGAGGCCCTCCCTTAGGCCACCTTGCTATATCCTAAGTTGCTTGTCCCAAGGTCTGCATTTCTGTGTCCTTGTCTCTTCTTTTACTAAGGATACAGGTCCCATTGGATTATGGGCCACACCTTTGACCTAATTTAACCCTGATTACCATTCCAAATATAGTCACTTTTTGAGATATTGAAAATTGGGATGTCAGCGTATGATCTGGAGGATAATCCAGCCCATATCTTCTTAATGATGCCTTTCTCATCTGCATAAGTTCTTAACTTTTAACTTCATTTTTACTCACATTTAGGATATTCCTGACTCACTCCACGTGTAGTACTGCTTCTAAAACAATACACTCACTTATAAATAAACTTGTGTGGTGACGACAGCAAGGAAAGAGACATGCAGTTCAGCAGTCTTCTGAAAACACCAGAGTGCGTGAAGATGCTCCTTTCAGGATGTGTCCTTGGGAAAGTAAGTGGAAAATACAGAGACCCTGGAACAAACTCATTCTGCTGTACTGAGTTGGATCTTGTTCTTGGCAATGTCATCATTGGGATGTTGACCCATTTATCAATGCATTCATGTCAACTACACTCATTAGAACTTAAACTACATCTGAAGTCCCTCCAGAGAGTAGCCGCTAGTGTCCGGGCCAGGCACAATGATGCTGGTCATAATGCTTCCCACTTAAAAGCATCAGTGCATCCAACATCCTCTTCTACTTAGTTACAAAAGAGGGACATATTTATTTCTGCAAATGGCCCTGGTAAGAGCTCTTTTCTGTTTTACTGACATTTTTCCTGGGGGGAAAAAAAATCAGATGTCAACATCTTCCCTTTTTAGACCATCCAAAGTAGCAGTTTCTATCATTTTGTTGTTTCCAGATAGCAGCAGATCAGAGTCTGTTTATTCCGCACCCTGAGAACAGAACATGTTTCGCTGTCTCATTAATTTTTTCTTTAATTTCAGAGAAGAAATGGAAGAAAAGGGCCTAGCTTGAGGCTATACAAAAATCATTCTGCTTAGTAGATAAATCAGCCTGAATCTAATAGAGTTCAGTTTGGCTACAACAAAGCAAGTTTGCAAATTGATGGCTGTATCGCTAAGTTTGGTGAAGGGTTGCATAACACATCAGGTAGGCCAAAAAAGCACCAATAAATCAATCTTTACTAAACATAAAAAGAGTTGGCAGAGTTGAAAAAGAAAAGGAGGAAGCTGAAACGTGTGCGTGAAATTTCCACATTAAAAACTCATCGTTCTTGCCTGGTCCTGATGCAGTTTGAAAGGAAACAGACAATTCTATAATTTTAGCAAAAATATTTATGATACAATATACAAGTTCACCAAAACATTCTCTCCGATGTTCTCTCAAAAAATCAGTGTTCCTTACCCCAGCAAAGGCACTGCTAGAATACTTTATTTTTAGTTCATTTCAGAACATTCTGGATTCTAACTATGAAAAAAACAATCACTTTCACCTATCTTAAACCCCCACTCCCAGCTCCATCAATAACTTCTTCAACCAGATGTTATTACTTACATTCATATCCCACACTTTACAGGGGAACGTTCTGTCAGATATAGATGGAATCAAGGTCAGTTGGTCAGGGGTTTAAAAGACAAGGTCAAATATCAGGTTTCTGTTTTAGGAGGGAAAAAATGAGGAATTTAAATCAAAAGCACAGGTTTCAAGGGCTAGCCCTGAGAAACATCTGTAAACTCTTGGTTTGAAGTAAACAATGCATATGAATGTATATTAAAACATATGTAAATAGTGTTACTCCTTGCACTGTGCTAAGATATTGCAAAAGATGCATTCAAAAAGGAAAGGCACATGGAAGGTTTAATTCATGTATTAGTTCATTTATTCGGGCACTCAACAAACATTTATTTTGGTTTTCTTTGGGGTTGGACAGAATCACAATGATCAAATCAAAGTCTTTGTGGGAAACAAAAAGATACAGTGAGGAAGCGCAGTATACCAGATAGTGTCATCAGTCAGGGCATTCATGCTGGATTAAAAGGTTGCACCTTGGTGTGAGGACCGAACCAGAGAGAAGAAACTGTGTCAACCTGGTAATTATTTTAATGAGACACAAGAAGGATTTATTAGAGGTAGCTATAAGACGCACTCAGGAATGGAGTGCAGGTGTACAGAGAAGTGAACCACAGACTTTCACATTATACAAAACACTTTTTTTTCTGATTAATAAAAATTGAAAAACAAATTCTTACCAAAGGGAAAATGAAAATCAATAGTTCTTCTTAGAACTTCTCTTATTTGCTCGCATATTAATCTCTGTGCTTGGAGACATTTCTGGCCAACCTGAAGAAAACAGAAGCATCTACCTGTACATAGGGAACAGTTTTAAGACAGCTCTTAATTTTCTCCATTTTGAGTGTTAGCTCCCCTTTCTTACCTCCTCTGCTTGAGCATGGGTAGATTCTGTGATTTGCTTATAACTGAAGTACATAGAAAATGTGATGAATGTCCTATCTGTAATTAAAATATATAACCTTAGAGCATGTTTTGCAAAAAGACAGTTCCTATTATTAGCTTTGATAAGAGAAGGTGCATGTTGTAACCTTTGCTAAAAAATGGATCACATGACAAAGAGGAGAATCTACTCTCTGGACAACTGTCTGCAAGGAGCTGAGAACCACAACACACCCTCCATAGACAGAAAGACTCTACTAACAGCCACATGTGCGTACAGGATGGAGGGCTCCTCCCTGGCTGAATGCTGAGGCCACACTGCAACCCCAGGGGCCAGCACTTTGATTTTAGCCCTTTGATTTCCTGAAGCAGAAAACCCAGCCAAGCTATTCAAAATCTCCTGACTTGCAAAAAGCATGATGCAATAACCTTGTATTATTTTAGTGGGTAACTTTAGGGTAATTTGGTGTGCAATATGAGGTAACACAGATACACAGATAACATAGTATATAATAATAAAGAAAGAGGGAACTTTGATATTTAGGTTCTCTGCTGCTTAGAAATTACTCGATTTGATAAAAAATGATTTGGTGATATTTTAAAAACTTTTGTGGGGGATGTGTGTATCTTAAAGAAAGACAAATGCCCCTTCTGTTTTATGCCTTCAACCCAACCTTTAGGATGTTCCCTCTGTGTTCAACTAGCCTGCTACCCACAGCTCCACCCACTTTCTGAGACCAAGAGATGATATAGGTCTGGGACCAGGAAGGGAGTCTGAACTCTGACGGATGGTGAATCACTCCCATCAGCCACCTTGTTTTTTTTGCCTGACTGCCTGGTTTGGAAGGTGAATAAGCCCATGACTCTTGTCACCTAGAATAAAAGAATACTCTTACTTTGGTTAAGAAAAAAGGCCTTTCAAAGAAAAGATCTAGCCTAAGTAGCACAGCAAAGGGTGGGAAGATGTGAAATTTGTCTCAGGACAAATCCCCCAAACACCTGGCTTCAGTCTCCAGTAGAACAATATAGAAGCTCATTTCCTGGAGAAGCCTGGTGCCTTGACATGTATGCCTCTAAGTAATCCTTTCAGTTTGATATCGCTCAGAAAAAATTTGGTTCAAAATCTGCAGATCTCTTGGGGTTTAAAATCTCTGTTTGCTT
The DNA here is from genome assembly GCF_000276665.1 of Chinchilla lanigera. Lineage (NCBI taxonomy): Eukaryota > Metazoa > Chordata > Mammalia > Rodentia > Chinchillidae > Chinchilla > Chinchilla lanigera. The sequence goes on along the minus strand of NW_004955478.1, from coordinate 2,636,420 downwards.
TGGCTGTTGGATTTTCTCATGTCTCAGGGGAAAAACTGAATTCTAGATTCAGAAATGCCCAAAGAAAGATAAGGAATTAGAAGATATGTTTTACCATCTCCAGATGCCAAGGAATGAGAGAGAGGGAGGGTGCTATGTATACTTCAATATCAGAATATCTTTCCTCTGAAAAACTGAGTAAACGCTTCTTCAATCACTTAAAATGTGAAAAGTTTCTTTGCTTTTGAAGCATAGGAAAGCAGCAGATGGGCTGGATTTTCCCGGCTGGCTAAAATTTATTGATCCCTGATCAAAGCTATCGTTTTCTAGGTTTGGTGTTTGGTGATCCCAGTAATTTGTAATGTTTGTCATGTTTTTAAAGTTCGACCAGTTTATTCATATTTATTAAAATTACCATGGAAGGAATAGGAGGTGCAGGGACTTTGAGAAGGAGGTCAGCAAATAAGAAATTGGAGGAAGCAGGGGACAGATGGCATTCCATAGCTAACACACGCAAATGGGGAATTGCTCTCCAAAAAGGAATGGGTTTATTCTGTTGTCACTCTTTGAAGAAACCACTAGACTTTACATATATTTTCTGTTCTTGTGATCAAGATGCCGGAGTAGGAACTAGCTGATTTCCGCATTAGTACTGTGTATTTGTTTCAAGATGTGCAGAGTTCTGCTAGCTCCCTTAAGAACCAAAATGGTGACCAAGAAGGAAATGATAGATACACACGAGCAGATCACACAGACTAGCTGTATTCCTCATGCCCCAGAATGGGTTTGGCTGCAATTTTTCCCAGCATATTCTATCCAGCTGACTTGTTAATCAAACAGAAGAGGAAGCAATTCTCTATGGGCACAAGATGGCACAGCTTTGAGAAAGCCATGGCATTCTAATACCTGCAAGGCAGACATTTTGGAAATGTGAAACTTGTTCTAGTATGAATGAAAAGGCCCGTTCAACTTGGAAAAAATCTATCACCAGTTTTCAAGCAAATTCTGTTTTTGAAATCCATGTTTCCATGCTTCTCTCTGGAGTCTCAAAGTACTTCTTTAGCTGTGGGCTTAGTCTTACATAAGAAGAAGGAAATAGAGATAGAGAACGGAAGAATGACGCAGCTCTTAAGCTGATCCTTGAATAAAGGATCCTGCTAGTCTCCAAGCCCTTTCCAGTTGCAGTAATGGACCTGTTTGCCTTGCCCGATGAGAATAGCCCAGCTCCCGAGCTCTCTTCCCACTGTAAAATGCCTAAGGCTCAGGCTGTGCTTTCTGAGTGTTCATTAAAAGGCCTGCTCTCATTCTTTTGTGAGGAATCATCTATATTGTTTTTCAGTTTGGGCACCCATCCAATAAGAGGTGCATCTTAAATTTTCCTCCAAAGAGCAGAGGATTTAAAATAGCTCCCAAACAGACTCTGATGACAGCACCTCCCAGCACATCGCAAGTTTGCACCGTCTCCCCTCAGAGCAATTACACTGAAGGGAAGCAGTAGCAGTGGTGTTTTTCAATAGTAATGAATAATAAAGAAGGAAAATTAGAGAAAATTAAGTTGCGGCAATAGAAGAGTTCCTCAGGGACCATCTCCCCTTTCCTTTGGATTCTGTGCATTCAAGCCATCTCTGCAAAGAGTGAACCACTCTGAAACAGCCCGGAATCTGGGAAATAGGAGCTTTAGGAAGCCATTATTGCTAAGCTTATGTTAAATCCCTCCTGCTGTAGTTTTTGACATTAAATGCATAGTGAAACACGAGCAGAAAGCGTCTAACTTCAAGTGAGAATAACTTTTACCCTTCTTGAGAGGGTCACATGTGGCAACTTCACTTCAGCAATTATTTTTGTCTTCATTTGCAAATTGAAGGCCTGAATCAGAATCTTAGTGGGATATGATTACATATTTTTAAATAGACCTGGAAGGGACTTAAGTGAACTTAACTAGAGGATCACTAATAGTGCAAGTGACAATCTAGAATGTCCTTATGATTTGCAGCAGATTGTTTAGCTAGTTAGTGGATGGTGTTGGTTGGATCAAAGACTGTTTTTTTCAGATTCCTAAAGTAGATCAATCAAATTCCCTTTATGCTGCATGAATGAGTGTGTGCAGAGAAAACACAACTCCATGGTCAGAATAAAACAGAAGAAAGGATTCATGTGGCCCCTTTTCTTCCCATTGTTCTAGGGAAAAGTAAAAGGAGTAAGGAACATGCAGAGACAGAGGAAATGGGGACACACTGGCTGATGGGAAGGTAGGCAACAAAGAAGGTGGAGCTCATTCTACAAGTTCACATCCCTAGAAACTGGGTATGTTTGGTCTTGTTTAAAGAAAATTAATTCTATAGACAGGTCTCTCTTTCTTTCTTTCTTTCTTTCTTTCTTTCTTTCTTTCTTTCTTTCTTTCTTTCTTTCTTTCTTTCTTTCTTTCTTTCCTCCTTTTGGTACTGGGAATTGAACTCATGACCTCGCACTTGCCAGGCAAGCACTATGCCCTTGAGCCACAGCTCTGGCCCTGAATACTGCATTTTCATAACTGATCTTATACATAAGTTCTCTGTTTTATTCCACAGAACCTGAGAAGTCCTCACAGTTACACATACTAAAAAATAATAAATACCATGAGAAATTAGGTCAAAAATCAATTATGAAAATAAACCCAAGAATAATATTAATTTGTAAGTAATAGATAGTATATCTTTTTGTCTTAATGTTAAACAAGTTCCATAAATTTGGTTGAAAATATTTAGTTGTTAGATAATCTACATAGAATGACTGCATAAATGTGCATGATACTGAATGCACAAAGGTCTGTATTTTTGAATGACTGTTCTTGAATCCATATGAACATATGTGTAGTGTGTGTATGTGTATATGTGTGTGATGGCAATATGTATGCATATGTGTTTCAGCGCATGCTGGCGTGAGAGTATGATTTGTGTCAGTGCATACAAGTCTGCATATGTGTTTCTATACTCCAAATAAATACAATTTTTCCTATTACTAAAAACAGAAATAGTCATTTTTCACTAAATTCTGAAATATTTGCGGCCCCCACAGTTACCTGCGTGTTCCTCTCATGGAAAAGAAAACATTTCCATGTTGGGAAAAAAATACATAAAATATTTAAAATTTAAGTTAGTTACATTTAAAAATCTCAGATATGTGTTATTTAAAAATAGATCTTGACTATGCTATTGACACCTGGCTTGTTCTATCTAACAATAAAATGAACTTGATTTATTTGGGTCTATACTGGCCAGGATTGGGTGGCTATGAGACAGTATGACAAAGAAGTTTCAGAAGGAGCAAAGGGGGTCTAAACAGGGTATAAAACTTCTTGCAGTTTGTTTTCTGGTGGTCAAGACTCAATGAAATATCTTGGCTTTGTAATCCCTGAAATATTATAGGAGTCAGGAACCCTATTCATTTAGTCTAGAGCTGTAATTTCCTCATTTCAAAAAGTGTAAGAGTTGATGTCTACATTATCTGCTAGCTAAAATCATCTATGATTCTGCATCATCTCTGCTTTAGACAGTAAATCCAGTGAGATTTTTAACGCAATACTTCGTCTTTTGTTTTATTTCTAAGTTAGCCAATAGAACATCAATCTTTGTTGTTAGTTTTGTTGTTGGGACTATAAAATAACATCAGATTATTCGGTATTGTTACCTACCTTGGTTTATGCAAGAATCATTGCCTAGAATAACAGCATTTATTCTCGCCTTCACATTGTCTGCAAAATTTACATTGTACTGTCTTAAATGAAGTAAGTTATATAACTTGTCAAGTTCATCCACTAAAATATAATTTGAATTCAAGGTTCAAAACAAGAACGGCAACATCTGAGAGCTTGTGAATATCACATTCTTTTGAAAGAATTCTCTTGGAGGTACTACCATCAGGAGGTTACACAGATTCCGAGCACGTTGTGAATGTGTTTGTGAGTGTGAGGGTGTTGACGGATCAGGGCCGGGCTCTGCTATAGAGAAGGTCACTAACCAGCTTAAGAAAGCAGAATGCAGAAGTCCTGACTCGCTTTAAAAGAACAGTTCCTAGCACGTCTTGTAGAAACACAGAGAATCAAAGGTTGGACGTACCAAGTTCCATGCTGCATGAGAAAGGGGAAGTACGGGGAATCTTGGTGAGAACTGAGCTGTTTCAAGTTTCTGTATTACCCACTTCTGTCTTTGTTTTGATGAAGAAATTGAATTCCTTCAGCTAACTCTCAAGTCACTAAATATGTAACTAAGGAATGAGAATAATTAGTATAGCAAGACCCATCCTAAGTGACTTCATAAGAGCAAGACAGAAGCAACAGAACATTATGGTGAATAAATAGTGCCAAAAGTGCCCTTCAGATTTGGAATAATTTGCTTTCCTCCGTAGGAGGACAGGGAAGTTGCCTAAAGTCTCAGGGCATGAGTACTTTTTGTGCTGTGGTTTTCTAACCCCAGCAATCACATCTCCCAACCCACGTGCTATGTGTTTTCGTGAAAATGCACACATTGCAACAAATGCTCTTGAATTCTCTTATCTGCAGGATGGTTAACATGTTTGCTCCATTGTGCCAACCTGTCTTCTCCTCCACAATCTCTTTGGGAATATTTATCTTTTGTGAGTTACAGAAAGAATTCTTGACCTTAGAGGAAAGACAAATAAACAAATTAACCCCTATGGGATTATACTGGCTGCTTCTGGTCGTGTTGCCTTTTTAGACTAATCTTTTTTTTTCCCTCCTATTCTCGGGTATGATATATGACCTACTGAGGAAAATCATCATTAGTAGAACATTTATTGAGAAAGAGAACAATGCTCCTATTCTTTTTTCTTTGATTACTAGATTAAAAGAAATTAAGATTGGGAAACTTAATTAGCTTGTATTTGGTATTGACTGCTCACATTAAGATGGTCTTCCACATTTGCTGGCGTTGTTTCTGTTGCCTGCCTTGGCTTGAATTTTTATTTCTAATTAAAATTGAGGTAGTTCATGATTTAAGTCATAGAAGATTGTTTTAGGCTGCATAGATCACTTTATATGTGATTGTATTATGGTAAAGTTCAAGATTCATATTCCTAAAATTAGTATACATATACTTGCTATTCTTCATCCATAGTAATGATATGAAAAAGAGAACAGAATGATAATTAAGAAAAACCTATGTTTAAGAAGTCTGAGACTTGAACTTACTTATAAGTCCCCCAGTGGATAACAGAAGATAATGTCTGTAGAAGTGAGAGGGATCTGGAAAGAGAATACAATACTTTTCCTACTGAAGGTATTCTGTGCCTTGTGTCTGTGTCACATCGGTTATCACTTTGAATATTATTTCTCTATGAATACTTTATCTTCAGTAGGCATTACCAGTTTTCTGATTTTTAGTAAAGGGAATTAACTTTCTTATAACTCATTTTCTCTTAATAAGGCTAAGAATAGTAACTACCTTCCTAGATTATTTAAAGGCCCATTAGTTAAGCTATATAAGACTTAAAATCTGGTTAATAATTAGTACTAAGAAAAATTTAGCTGTAATTATTACATATTCTTCCTGGCCCTATAGTTTAAATTAATGGTGCATATTCTAAGCCCAAATTTATTTATTTATGTTATTTATTTATTTATTTTTTGTTTTGTTTTCTGGTACCAGGAACCGAACTCACGACCTTGCGCTTGCCAGGCAGGCGCTGTGCCACTGAGCTAAATCCCCAGCCCCTCTAAGGCCAAATTTAAATACTCAGATTATCAGTGAATTCACGACACATAGAATATCACAAGGATATTTATTAGAGGCTAATAGAAGTAAAACATAGATAGCTACTGTCCATTATTAATAGGGAGAGAGTAAATTAGAGTATATTCATAATATTAATGATCTTACAGTGATTTTTACATTTTTTGACAGTAAGTTAAGAATGTGAAGCCAAGCTGTAGGATAATATGCCACATAGACAAAAAATATTAAAATGCAAAACCTGTATTTTTCATAAATGTTTAAAAAGATTCATATCAGACTAAAAATAGTAGTTTTCTGCTGCAGAAATGTTTTAGCCAATTTCTTTTCTATTTTCTTTATTTCTGTGCTTAAAATTTATACTGCAAACTTATTTTATATAATAAAATATAATGAAAATATACAATAAAAATAATAAAAGAAGTGAAAATAAAGCTGATTTGAGTAGTTTGTATAGTGTTATTGGACACTATTGATTTTTTTTCTTTTTAATATTGAACTCTGTTTGTTCAGGGCCAAGTAAAATATAGAAGATCAGTTTATTGATTAATGAGTCAACAGTGACTATGAGCTTAACTGATTGGAATTAGTGATATCCTTCTTTAAGTATGTACACAGAAACAAATCAATAGTACCTTTTCAGGACACTACTAGGAGGACTTATAAGTAATGTTTGAGATAATTTATGTATTTTTATAATTCAAGCACCTTCACTGTCTAGAATAAGAAAATCTGAATTAAATAAAACCAAAGAAACAATCTTACTTGCTTTGCTTTGTGAATGGAGGTGACCTTATTTCTTTCTGTGTTTCATGGATGCCCCTGTATTTATTTTTTTTGTTGCTTTTGTTTTTTTCCGGTACCGGGAATCAAACTCCCGACGTTGTGCTTGCCAGTCAGGCACTGTGCCGCTGAGCTAAATCCCCAGCCTGTCCCTGTATTTAGAATCCATTCCTTTCTCTTTAATTCTCAATGGGAAATAGTTCAATATCCAAAACAAAAATATCGCTATGTTTTTAAGTTGAGAAAGTGTGACCTTATGAATTAACTGATTTTTTCCTTTCAATTTTATTTTTGGAATGAGCTGTGTAAACATGCCTTGCTGTCGGTAACAAGCGCTTGAAAGCCAACAAAGTGTTTATGAGCAAGTACGGAGGTTGTGCCACTGCAGTTGTATTGTCCTTCTCACACTGATAGATTGTAATCGCCTACGTGGACAGGAACTCTAGCTTTGTTGTATTCAAAATTCTCATAAACCGTGACAAGGAAATATGGTCAAGAGCAATATGCAAGCATCGTTCAGGGAAAAGAATGGTTTCCTAGGCTCTTGCTGAAGTCTGAGGAAGCAATGTGTTGGCTTGCAGAGATTTGGGAAGGAAGATCAATCACACCTCACAGTCCTGTCCCAATTCTGTTGCTCCTGAAGTGACCATATTGTTCCCAAAGTGGGGGTGAGGTAGACAAATGGTCAACCACAGCGGTGGTGGCACTTTCTGGAGCTTGAGGTGAAGGATAGGGCTTGGCCACTGGCCTTGCTGCCACCATCTATTCTTCCTTGCCAGGTGGTGTGGCAGAATAGCAACATTGTATTAAGACACAGAGTTAAGTCTTATTGTACTGTCTACTGCATTTACAATTTTAGATAGGTTTTTCAATCTCTCTGAGTTTTATTCATGTTATTTTCTATTGAGATTAAGGGCAAATTCCTCTGATTATTGTAAAAATATTCCCCATATCAGGGATTTATATTTACACCTGAAGTATATAGGAAATACAGTTTTCTCATTGTCTCATTTTAAAATGCTGAAAGTGTCATTGACATGATAGTGTTTTAATAAGCTAAGGCCTCTAGATACACGAGAAGTACTGTGATGATAATTAAATTTGGCAGTACATGTTATTCTATGCTTCATCACACCTCAGATATCCCTATACAATATCTGAGAGCCCCAGGCAAGAGAAGCAAAGTTCTTTTACTATTACAGTGCTTATAGTCCTACTTTTTCAAGTCATCATTTCACTTATGCTCATGTCACCACAGACTTACTAAGTCCATCACAGTGTTAGGTCAAACTTATTACCCACATTTTACTTGATTTTTCCCCTAAACAAACTATTGACCATGTACTGCAACTTAAGTATGTTTCAAGTTGCTGGGAAACTATGGAGAAATAAGATGTGCTACTTTTAAAAATTTGTGAGAGATATACAATATTTCTACTCATTTTGGAGTAGAGTATTATAATTCTATGTCTACACTATACTGTATTATGATCAAATCAGGGCAATTAACATTTCCAACTCCTTTAATATTACCACCTATGTGTTGGGAACATTTCAACTCTTCTCCACTAGTTACTGAGAAATTTATAATTAGGTAGTGTAGACTATGGTTATGCTCCTGTAGTAGGGGCATTAGACCTCCTTCCCTACCTAACTGTAACTTAATAAACATGATCCACTCTCTGTCTCCTATTTTGATCCTTACCTACCCTCTAATGACTGATGGCCAGCCCTTACTCATTCTACTCCCTACTTCTTCACAGCTAGCTTTTTCAGTGGTTCATAATCTGACAAAGTGGTGGAAAATAGAGTAACAATACACAAAAGACAGCACACTAGGAGAAGCACTCAAGTAGCACCACAAGAAGGACTTTGGGAAAAGAGGCTTAAAACCATATATATTATTGTATTCTCAACTTTATTTGAATATAGAATTTTAAAAAGTTTGATTGAAACACAAGACACCTGGATTCTCCTCAGACCCTAGATAGCTCATGTTTTCCTATTTTTTTTCCAATCCGTCTTCTATTTCCCTTAGGTTTTTCAAACAATGAGACAGTGTTAATAACACCTGGCTCATGATAATAACAGTAGCAACAATTTGAGTAGTTTAGTTACTGAAATGAACTTGGTTCTTGTATCAGTTCAAGATTCTCGAAAATCACAACTCCAATTTACACTCATCTATATAATCTATGATTTTCAATTATGCTAATATAAAAAAGATCCTGTTTTGCATGTTATATCTTCTTTTAATTTAATAGTTTTCACTTACTATATATGGATTCCTAATTGTAGGTTGTCTCTAATGTATTTCTTTTAAAGCCCTGTTCTTGGTTAGACCAATAAAAGCAAAGAATGAACTTCCTATCCAGTCACCCAACCTAACCCTAAATTCCAGTGTTAAATCCATGGAGCATGATGGGAAATATGTGACTGGATATCTTCCTTTGTTTCCAAAGCTTGCTAGATTATAGAAAGGGACAATGTGAAGGACCTCCCATATTTGTGTCATGTAACAGAATCAGTAGGGACAGATTTTGCCAATATTAGAAAACAAGCATTAATACAATGTTTTGCTCACATCAAGGGGTCTCTTTTCATGTAGCTCAACTAGAAGTACTTGAATTTGTAAAAATAGGAAAAGATAAAAATGAAGGAGAGAAGAGGACAAAATAGAGGCTAAAGAGCTAGTGCCAAGTCAGTCTGTGCGGTGCAGAATGATCAGCCTATGAAGGTGTTTTAATTTTACTCTTTAGAAACCTCTTCGTCTGTTTCTGCCAGCTTGTAGAGCTATTCTATTCTCATTTCGCACTGTTGTGTAGGAGAACAGCCGACTATATTGAGTATGAATCAGCTGCTAAAATAAGTGGCAGGGTAACTGGGATATGTCATTTGACCTTCAAATTAATTTTCACACATCTTTATTTCATCTCTCTCCCTCACTGTAGTCTCTCTCTCTCTCTGTAGAATATATTTGCTAAACAAATAAGACATCACTGCACCATCAAAAATGATCGCAACAAATCAATTCTTCTTTGATTTCTAGGAATACAGATTTGTGAAATGCATGCTAATTTATTCATTTTGTTGTAACAAAAGTATAATTTGCAGCATAAACACACTCCCCCCCCACTCTCATTTTTAGGCAGCATCTGTCTGACACAGCTGAATGTTGTTCTGATTTCATTTAACTTGAAAATTGGAGAACAGTACCTAAATTTTATCTAGTGTCTTACTATAAGTTTAAAACTATGATTTTAAGTCAAATATTCTACTTAAACTGGCCCAAGAAGCACGTGTATCCTTAAAATAAACATTGCATCTTTATTATAAGTCATTTGAAATCATTTGTTGGGCTAGGCAGTGGAAAAGTATTTAAAATACTCTCTCAAGGGGCTGGAGATATAGCTCAGCCTCAGAGCGCCTGTGTGGCAAGTACGAGGTCATGAGTTTGGTTACCGGTACCTTCAAAAAAACTTCTCTATCAAACACCTCCCAAGAATAAGGATGCTACACATTTGGTAATTAGTTTCAATTTGTATTTATTCCTAACACTGAAGGGATGTCTCTTATGCCTCTCTGAACTTTCTGGGAGTGTAATTTAAAGTGTGAAAGTTTGGAGTGAGATGATCCATCTAGACAAAGACACTTTTAGTGCTGTTCTACAAATGAGTGGTAGGAAATGTAAAGGATGTGAGATATGGGCAATTAAAACAAGAGCAGAGGAAGTACCTGCGAGCTTCTTTCTGTTATGGTTTATACACTGTGTCAACTGGAAGTCTAGACACTTAACAAAGAAACTCAGGGCTTCTACATCCTGAGGTGAAAAGGACATGCCCTGATCATGTTGTTCATTATGTCAACTTGAGAAGTTTAAAAGTTTAACTATGTGATTCAGCTTGGGGCCAGGGTCCTCACTTTGTAAACATCCTCAGCTTGTAGAAGAGGAGGGCATAGTGATGGTGTGGGCATGGGCAGATAGACCATATACAATATAACGGAGGAAAAGAGGCTGGTTTCCCTCTTGTGCTCTTTTTGCTCTTGTTGTCTTTTGCCATCTTGGACTGTTGCCATGTGCCCTGCCACCCTGCCTTGGAGCCAGCTTATTATGGACTGAAACCTCCACAATCTGTGAGCTAAATAAAGCTTTTCTTCCTTAATTTTGGGCATTGGGTATTTTGTCTCAGCAAAGCACAGAAAAGTAATTGAGACACTTTCAACTTGCAAATTCAGCCTGTTGTAATAATGCTCTGCATAGAGCTAGAGTGAGAGAGAAAGAAGAGAAAGGTGGAGACAAAGGGAGATGGAGAATGAGAGGGAGGGAGTGAAGGAGGGAGAGAGACAGACAGACAGAGAAGAAAGAAGAAAGGGAGCCGAAGAGAGGAGGAGAGAGGAAGGGAGAGTGAGGAAGGAAAACGACTTCTGATTCCTATAGAATGAAATACTCAGTCTCTATGAAAGGATGCCAACTTGTTCTATCACATAAGAATCTACTGGCTCCCTTTGGAGATATTTACTCCTGAAATTAGAGAGGTGGATTTGTAATCTGGGACACACAGAAGTATGTAATTCACATTCTTCCTAATTTGATGAATTAAAAGACAAAACCTAGCATTTGCAAAACAGAGAAAGACAATTTACTTATTTGTTCTAACATATATATGTGTATAAATATATACATATATATTATATATTATTTGATTGATGAAACCCTCTCATAGATTTAGAGAAAATACTTGTATGAGGAAAAGTAAAATCCAGAAGATTATTACTTGGACTTCATCCTGAAAAAAGACTGGGGATACATTCAAAACAAATCACTATAAATTCCCTCTCTCGATGTAACCAGGACCCCCTCTGGAACTTGTGATCATTTTTCTATTGACAAAATGACGCTCATATTTTTGGCCCACACTGTCAGTTTGCTAAACAGTTGGTTCAGGGCTGTAATTCAATAAGTGTTTTATTTTCAATTGCACATTCACAAATCAAACCGCAACTGCAACCCAGATCAACCTGATCTGCTCTGAGGGCCATAGGAAAAGTCAATTAGTTTTTCCATTCTCTGGGGCCAAAGAGGCAATTAGAGTAGAGAGAAGTGGGAGGGCTTGGGACTCTGTATATTTTGTGGAGAAAGTAAAAATTTGCAGTCTGAAACATCAAGTTCATAGGAGGCACTGCGTCTAAAACTTGATGCTTCCCAAGGGACGTTTTTCTTCTATTTGGATATAAAGATCCAGAAGGTCAGATTTAGGTAATGAGTGCTTGTGTATCCACTACTGAACTTCACACAAGAAGTTCTATAGAAAATTCTTAAATATTTGTTGAATGGATATCAGAAAGGTTCAATGAAACATAACCCTCCGTGAGAATGTGCATTCAAGTAATTGTATTCATTTCCCCATTTGCTGCTGAGAAACTCTGTCCCAGAAGCTCTCAGTTTAGAATTGTCACATCACACTGTCCCATATTCAGAATGAAAGAGAGCTATCAATGCAGCAGATGTCTGAGTTAGCAGCCCAACTGCTTTGCTCTTTTATGAATGCTGCCGCTAAACACTGGGAAACTTCAAAATTAGATGCATCATTTTTTTTATAAACATGGTCTACCCACCTGCTGACAGGGAGAGGTTCATTCTTTTTGTTTATTGAATGGACTTTTGAATTTAGGACTTTTAAATGGTAAAATATGATTGTATATATTTATGAGGCACAATGTAATATTTTAATATACAAGGGATAATCAAAAGATGGGGGAACATTTAAATTTAAAGAAAATTTATTACAGTATGATGGAGACCACTATGAAACGGCTCTGAGTAGAATTTAATAGTAGCCAATTGGCTTTCCATGTTTACTTGGGAGTTGTCCAAGTTTAGGCACCTTGTCTGGAGGTGGGCAGTGGACTCACAGTAAGTGAATCTCTATGAATCACTGGTCCCCACTGAGGTCTGTACTGGCCTGTGAAGTTGGGATGCTGCAAAGGGTAAGATAAGGCTATAGCTGAGGACGTTTGGCACCAACCCCAATTAATTAGAAGGTGACTGCAGCTGCAGACTTCTCACTCCTGCAGTGAAGGCCTTCCTGGAGATAACATAGTTCTTCTAGATTAACATAAAGTATTACTTGGAGAAGCCCTTAAAGGAATTCCCAAGTCCTGCCAAGATTCCTGCATTTTCTTCAGTATCCCGCTCCTTTGTTTATAAACCTAATAAATACAGCCACCCAGGGAAGTCTTGGTCTTAACCCAGAGAATCTTGAATTCTGTGAGAAGATTGAACCCTCCTGGAGCCCTGAAGTCATTTCATCTGTCTGATTTATTTAAGCCTTCGCTGTCCACTCATTTGGGAGATTGTGGGCCTTCTCAGCCCACAATAACTAAGGGTTATTAACCCAATACCAGTAAAAGACACATTGCTTAAAACAAACAAGTAAGTGTGCCAGAAGAAAGGGGGAGTATTTCGGGCATTTTGAGGAAGAATTAATGACAATGTGTCTTCTATTGTAATAAATGATTTTTGAAACACTGTTTGTATTTTGACTTCTCCTCATTAATAAACTGTTTATAGCAAATTCTGTTAAATAAAAACATGACAATATGTCCCCATCCATGTTACTCACTAGATCTAGCACCATGTGTCTCATGGCTCTTCCCCAGTCATTACCATGAAAGGTAAACGTTGAGAATCATTTCAGAACATTGGGGCAGCCATTATAGTACAACATGAAAATATAAAGACAGTCGGTCATGAAAGGAAACTTCCAGAACTGCTTCAGAGTGTGGTGAGAGTTTGGGGAAGTATGTTTAAAAGGAGAGGGGAATACTTTGAGGAGTGTTGAGGGAATGTGTCTTTTATGTAACTAATTTTAAAAAACTTTAAATACTTGCTTAGTTTTGATCATACCATGTGTATACAATGTGGAATTATTTTTAGACTAAGTTAAATTAATATGTATAGCACCTCACATGTTTTGTGTGGTGAGCCCTTAGTCTCTTACCTGTTTTGAATTACACGATATTGTTTACTATAGGCTCCCCATAATGCAATACATTTCCAAAACCTACTCCTGCTGAATAACTTAAACTTTGTACCCTTTAAACAACTACTGTCTATTGCCCACTTCCCAAATAGCCTGTGGTAACCACTTTTCTACTCTGCAAGTCTGAGTTAACTTTGAAAGATTCCCTATTTAAGTGAAAATCTTAACTATTTGTCTTTCACTCCCTGGTTTAATCTACTTACTTAGCATAATGTGCTCTAGTTTTAGTTACATCGTTACAAATGATAGAGCTTCCACCTCTTCTATGGCTGAACAGTGCACACACACCATATTTTCTTTATTCATTCATCCATTGATGGACACTTATATCTTGGTTTTTATGAATAGTGCCACAATGAAATGAGAGTGCAAAGGTCTTTTCAGTATATTGATTTCAATTTTCTTGGATATGTACAAAGTCATGAGATTGCTGGGTCATATGATATTTCTAATTTTAGTTTTTGAGGGTACTGTTTCCCATAGTGAATGCGCAAATGTCCATAGGTAAAAATTTAGTTAGGGAGATGAACTATCTATACGAAAACACTATGAAAGAAGTCCAATAAAGATAAAAGAGTAAGATATTCCATTCTCATGGATTGAAAGAAGAGATATTTTTACAATATCCATACTGCCTAAAGCAAACTGTTGGTGGGAATGCAAAGCAAGAACTCTACTACTGAGCCACATCCCCAGCCCTATTGGTGCAACCATTATGGAAATCAGTGTGGCAATTCCTCAAGAAACTAGGATTAGAAGTCCCATTTGACCAAGGAATCTTCCTGGTGGGTATCTTCCCAGAAGAATGAAAATATCATACTGCAGTGATATATGTGCACTCATGTTTATAGCAGCACAGATTGTAATAGAATCTTGGAAACAACCTAAATGCCTATCAACCAATGAATGAATAAAAAAGATGTGGATTTTTATTAATACAATGGAGTACTACTTAGCCATAAAGAAGGATAAACTTAAGACATTCCTAGGTAAATGAATACACCTTGACACCATACTCTTAAGTAAAATAAATCAGACACATGTGTATAAATATCACATTGTTTCTTTGGTGTAAGAAACAAAAAGGGTAAATAAGGACCAAAGTTTGTAACAGATATAGTGAAATAGCAAGAAATAGTTCAAAAGGAAGAGAAACTAAAGTAGGGGGGAGAAAGGAAAGGGTAAAATGATAAAAAAGGATAAAATGGAAACAAAGCTTTGTAAGGGAGGAGAGGAAGAGTGGTTGAAGGGACAGGAGAAGATTGGAAAGAAAAAAAAGAAGGAAATAGGATGTATCACGTATAGGTATGAATTCCCTATGATGAATGTTATCATTGTGTATGTCTAAATTTTACCAATAAAGTTAATAAACTGTAAAAATAGAAAATAAAAAGTTAAAAAAGGAAATATTCAGTACAATCTTTGTCCTAATTTGTCCTAATTTTAATGTCATTTTTGATAGATATGAAACAAATAAATTGTTATATTCATATGGAACTACAATAAACATCAAATAGTCAAAATAATCTATATTATTAGTAGGAGTTGAATGTTGACTTTGAGACAGTTCATAAAGAAACACAGTAGCTATTGTTATTTTTATTATTATTATTGATACGGGGGATTAAACCCAAAATCTTCACATAGCTACATCTTCAGCACCCTCCCCTTTTTTAGAGGTGGTCTAATTAAGTCTAATTTTTGTGCAAAGTGTAAGAAGAGAGTCCAATTAAGCCCCTAAATTGCCCAGGTTCTGCTCAAACTTGTAATTCTTCTGCCTCAGCTTCCCAGAGTGATTGGATTACTGGCTTGAATACTATTTACATTCCTATTTGTCACAAAGATAATCTGTGTTTGGAAATTATGGATAGAAATGAAAATTTAGCTGTGTCTTTGAAATTTTAAATTTATAGTTATCAAAATGATATGAAAGATTCGGTAGACCTTTTGTTGATGGGCAACCACCTGTCTCCTAGTTCCCAAAGTTTTATGGACTAATCACAAAAGAGAGTCCTAACACAGCATGTCTTTCATGATCATTGTACAAAAATATTGACACCTATTATCGTTTCCTGGAGGGATCACAGCTTTCTCCATTTATTCATATTTCTGGAGGTGTTGGGCTCTGGAAGTCATGATCACTGAGACAAATAAGGGCTTCGATCTTGTGGAATTTACATGTTCACTGGGGAGAGAGATGATTAAAAAGTGAATAGTTTTTTATAATTTTTACAAGTGTAATTCTAGTTATGATAACTCTGGGGACTACCCAAACAGGTGAAAAGATAGTGCATGGTTTTGAGAGATTCTTATGAGCTGAGATTGACAGAGAAAGCATTTCTCTGTGGTGAAATATTGACATAGAGGTTGAATAATGAGAATAAACACATTGTGAGAAAAGCAAGTCCTTTAGGAGGAGAAGGAATATTGTAATTTAATTTTTTCCTTATGCTTTTTCTGTATTTTCATTTACTTTTTTATACTGACTATGGACTAATATTATAGTTAGGAAATTTATCTTAATGAAAAGCATATAACTTGGGCAGAATAGTGTAAGTCACATGATAAATATCTAATTCATTTGCGTTAATAAACAAAGGTAGAAAGAAAGGAAAGCGGTGGAAGGAAAGAGGGAAGGAAGGAAGGAAAGAAAGAAGGAAGGAAGGAAGGAAAGCAGGCAGGAAGACGTAAGCTCTGCACCCACCTCAACTTCTAGTAACTGCATCACCCCAGGATATTTTCCACTGTGAAAACGTGGTAACTTGCTTGGACTCAAGTACATTAAAACTTCAAGCAGAGTCTAAATTGAGACAACAATGTGTGAAATTAAATTAAATGATACACTAATTTCTTGGAACACTGGTAATTAAAAGGTAGGAAGATGAATTTGTCACAATTTACTGTAGACTGGCTTGGATTTAAAACTAAAAGTTTTATAGCCCTGACATCTCCTCAGACCTGTGGGAACAAAGACAGTTGAGAACTATATTAGTAGGCGTTATCAGTGATGAGCCAGCAAAGGGAGCCACCAGTCATCTTCAGAATGACTGGTTTCACCTGAATGGGAAAAAAGCTTCGGGTATTGGTATCTCAGAGAAAATTAACTCAAGTTTTTACCTTGCTCCATTGGATTTGCTAAAACAAAATATCAAAGACTGAGTGGCTTACACACATAAATTGATTTCTCACAGTCTGGTAAGATGGGAAGTTCAAGACAGGGCACCGGCAAATTTGGCATCCAGCAAGGGCCTGCTTTCCCACTGTGCCTTCAGATGGTGGGAAGAGTGAATAAATTCCTTTGGGTCCCTTCTATAAGGAAATAATCCCACTCATCAAGACTTGACCTTGAAAAAAAGTCTTGACCTTGAAGAACTCATCATTTCCCTAAGGTCCTTTCTCTTCAAACCATGGCCTTAGAAATTAAGGTCTCAAGTAATGAATTCTGGGAAGACAAGACCATGTCCAGTGCATATATTGACTTTTGTCAAACAATTACAGAGAGGGAGTATAAATGGAAGTTGACGGTTTTACGAAAGCCTTGTAGACATAAGTATGGCTGTGGTGACCGGCTGGGGAAGGGAACTATCCTTATCTTCTTTCATACTGAACAGAGAACCAGAGCCAGTGCAGAGCCGTACTCAGCTGAATAATTAGGCTTGTTCATTCTGAAGCCACATGAGCCTTAGAAATTTAGGTCACACGTATTTTTCTCCATTAGTAATTTTACTGATCTGTTCATTCTTTGGAAAAGTGCATAATATATTATAGCAATATTATTAAAATTGATAGCAGTTAAAACTAAACAATCATAAAACTTAGATATGCTTGGGGCTATCAAATTTTGTTGTTTTTTTTTTTTTTGGTTTTTCTCCGGTACCGGGAACTGAACTCATGACCTTGTGCTTGCCAGGCAGGCGCTTTTGCCCCTGAGCTAAATCTCCAGCCCCCAAATTTTCTTCTAATATTTTAAAGGGTATTTTGAACAGTCACAAAAACAAGTTATAAAAATTGGAACACTGTATTTTTATTTAATAACTAATAAGTATAATCTATAGTTCTCACATTCTCTGTTTATATTTTGTGTAATATAGCTTACAGATTGTGTAGCATGGTTACATTTATTATAGTTTACATTTTGTGCAATTTAGTTCAATATTGTACAATGAAGTTTTTGGTTTTATTATAAAAGAACACACCGGGGCTGGGGATTTAGCTCAGCGGCAAAAGCGCTTGCCTGGCAAGTGCAAGGTCGTGAGTTCGGTTCCTGGTACTGGAGAAAAACCAAAAACCAAAAAAAAAAAAGAACACACCTGTACATAAGGCATTTGTATTTCAGATAATTTTTAAGGACATATTTCCAAAAGTATAATTATATGATTGAAGGTATGAGTACTTTAATATTTTTTTCATTTTTCGATTTAGTATAAAATGGTCAATAGCAGGTTATAATACCTAATAGACTAAAACAGCATCTAATTTACAAAAAGGAAATATCATTTTGACGTTTTATTTTGCTTGAATGTTTTTCAAATGAACAATATCAAAGTAAATATATTTAATTATTTCTCATTTTGTTTACCAACTATGTATTATCTTTTGTAAATCTTTTTATATTTTTGTTCATTTATCACAAATTAATATTTTGTTGTCTAATTTCATATATTTTCAATAAAGTATTTGTACTTCCTGTTATATTCTTTTGTGTAAAAATATTCTCCCATTCTTCTCTTTGTTTTTTGTTATTTTTGTACATATAACCTTTAAAATTTGTGTAGCAAAATACGCTGTTTTCTTCCTTTTATGTTTTTGGTTAATTGTCCATTTAGAAACTGATTTAACATCCAGCTTTCTAATAAATTTTCATTTCTATTTTTCTCCAATTTTCACTGTAAGATGTTTATTTTTATGTATGTGGGTTTAATTATTATGAATAGATTTAGATTATTTGTTTTGTTTTTGTTTTTGTTTTTTTCCGGTACCAGGAATTGAACTCACGACGTTGTGCTTGCCAGGCAGGCACTGTGCTGCTGAGCTAAATCCCCAGCCCCCTGAATAGATTTAGATTAAATTTTTCCTTTTCAATTTGATAACCATGTATTGTAACATACATTTTATCATAAACTCAGTCATGTTTTAAAATAAGACATTTGCAGTTCATATTATTGCCTGCTTACCTCTGTTGTACTATGTTGTAAATTAAATTAAGGGAGAAAGGGATATCTGATAAAAAGAAGAAATATCACTAGCAAAATAAAATATGATTTATGTACATAACAAAGATTTGAGAAGGAGTAATATACAGCTTAAACCTGAGGATAATTTACAAGTGGGAATTTTCAGATGTTGCAATATCTACTGTTCCTTAATAATTCTATAACTGATTAAAAATTAGATCCTATTTTACAACATTTCACAAAAAGCTCAGTAAACAAATGGACAAGAATATGTACTGTTCCTTGGAGAAAAATATGCCTGGCAAATAAGATATTGGTCTGCACATAAAATAAGAAAACAGAAAAATAGAAAATTTCTTGAAAAGTATTCCAAGGGATCACAACATGAAAATCAGATCATGGGAATTAGGAGTCCAAGCAGGTATCTGGTTAAATCAGTTCATGAGGTTTATAATATAATTAATGATAGCGAATATTAACTGGATGTATGCCATAAGAACCAGACTAAGTACATCATTTTTCACAATCTCATTTATTTCTCACAAACTTTTTCAGTTTTACTCTCAGTCTGTAAATGAGGAAGTTCTTGTAAGATGCTATTATGTCACCACACTTATGAAAAAGTTAACCGAGAAAAGTTACTTGCCAAAAATTACAGAGTTAAGTAAGACTATTACAAATGTTATATATTGTCTGTATGCCAGTTTAAAGCAGTGTATGTACACACACACACACACACACACACACACACACACACACATCTATCTCTTCTGATTTAGTCATCACATTTTTAGAAATATAAACTTCTCTGACTCTAACTTTGGGTATCAAAATACATAATAAACAAATGTGAAAATTACTATTTGTACTCCTCCAGTTATCTCCAATTATAAAAGTTTTGGTGGCATAACTGTCCTGTTAGTGTCTGATGGTTTGTTGAGGGGAACAGTCAATGATTAAAAGTTTTTTTTTTTAATATTTTGACCAATTTTATATGCTTATATCTGGCATTCTGAGCAATTTATGTAAAGACAACAATTTGCAGTATAACAGCCACTGGTGAATTCCTTCAATCCTGCCTAGTGACACTATGTATTGTCTCTAATGTTCTTTTAAATTATTATTTTCTTATTCCCTTTAATGATTTTATCAATTTTGTATTCTTACATCTGGTAATCTGAGCAACTTTGTTGAAGATAACAATATGTAATATAACAACCACTGTTAATCTCTATCGTTTGGTTTGAAACCCTGTATCATTTTTAACGTCCTAGCGTTGTGTTGTTTGTATTTTGCTATTGTTCTTTTTTCTGTGCTATTTTCTTTAAAATAAAAAAAGGAGGTTTGGGGGCACAGTTGTGACCAGCAGAAGTAAAATAATCAATCACAATTGTCCTTTTCACTTTTGTTTCCTTTTGCCAAATATGTTACATGTAACCAGATTATTGCTTGTATTTCACTGGGATGGGCTCATCTTCTAACTTGATTTTCATGGAATGGAATCACAGATTGCTCTGGCCCTTGTCATTTTGTCCATCTGCAGAGCTTCCTGTAGGAAGTACTGTGCCCAAGTAATCTATTCTGTTAATGATATCAATGAATCCACCACTTCCATCATCCCATCACTAAAATACCATTCACTGCTGTTTCCCACGTGGGATTTATATGGAGAGAGAACCTTATACTAGAGTACAAAATCCTGGTGGAAAGAATCTTGTAGTTACTCTATTGTCTTACCTGCAAACTAATAACATAATGGAGAAAATAAACTAGTCTTTCTAAGTTTTACCTTATCTATGTATAAAGTGAGGCTGTATTAGTCAGCTTTCCACTACCAAAACAAAATACCTGAGGTAGTTAAATTATACCAAGGTAATGCTTATTCAGTTCATGGATGTAAAGGCCCCAGTGCAACATGAGGTGGCCCCATTCATAAGTAAAAATGCTGGCACAGCTGGCTGTGCTGAGAGGGCATTGGGATGAAATTTTAACATCATAAGCCGGGAAGCACAGAAAGACCAAGAGGGTCACACAGTCTCTCTGGAGAGCATGACCTCAGTGGCCTAAGGCTGTCCTATTAGACCTTACTTCCTACACACCCACATACCTTTTAATAGCGCCACTTGGGGATAACAGCTTTATCACGTGGACTTTTGGGGGACACTTACCCAAACTACACTAGGGGCTAAGAATCTACAATGACTGAAGGAATTTATTGTACGTGATTGTTTCTCAAAGAATTGTGAAGTTTCTTTTCCAAAAGAAGGTTTATTTCCACAGAAATCAGTTACCTGCCGAGAATCTTGCATACGTGCTCACCCAGGCATGGTTTTAAGAGACGTACATTTCTCCGTTATGCCTCCATCCATATGATTGTGATGTTCCTAGTTACATTTTCATTTCTATCAGGAAGTTCATAGTGAGTACTAAGCATTCATACAACACAATGAAAGCTTACTTGTAAATCTAGGGAAAGAAAACAACTATGTTTTTCCATTCTTTCCTACTTGAGGATTTTCCATTTTGAAATTAGTTGCTGAGGACAGCTTTCCTTGGGAGGAACAGAGAGGAAGAGAAACAGGGGTATTTCCATGCATCAAAACTGAAATACAGAGCCATCCCTGAAGGCCTCAATTTACACATATCAGGTGCCAAAATTTGAACTTCATTTTAAAATTTCTCACATATTGTTCAGATACACAGAGCAAGTAGAAAAACCACAGCAGTGAAGACTTTTACAGTGGTGAAAGATGATGGGAAAGACTGTAGGCTCATCATTCAGAGCAGCCATCTGTGTCAGAGTCACTGTCTGTGAAGGGAAAAAATAAATCATTCTCAAAAACCCCACTGTTCCATAGTCTGGTCCAATGCCACTATGTTGAGAGCCAAGTATTCCATCTGGCAAGAACAACTTGTGGAAAAGCACAAATGCCATTTACCCAATTGGCCTGGGCAGACAGTTTATTCTTCAATTATTTTTTTTGTGAGTACTTTCTTCAGAGTGTAATTCAGACAGCTCCACACCACGATTCACCACTGTGCAGAGTTCAAATACATGCTAATGTTATTCTGAAGTTCTAGCCAGATCATTCTCTCCACTGTAGTGTCAGTCTTCTTTGTTGAACACCTTAAACCTCCTCCTTCCTACAGGGGAATCTTGTGTAAGATAGGTGTTCAAAGACAAAATTGTCCATGTGATCTAACCAAAGAACAAGATGTAAAGTGAGATAATGCTAAGACTCATCGTTATAAAATATCAGGGTCTTCAAAATTTATAATTTAAACTTCCAGATGAGCTGCAGCAATGAATGTAATGAATCGATGACTTTTTCATCTCTCTTATTTTCTACTATTTTGAGGCAAAGCCTTCATTTCAAAATGAGTCTACCTTCCCTTCAGTATCCTTGGAAACCAACCAATCCAAGGATTTTGCTGTCTTGGGTGAGATGAGCATTTCTTGGGTGATTGCCATTTAGGAAATTGAAATTATAAAATCTCAAACAAGGATGTTTTCCAGAGAGTTTTCTAAAAATGTGCTGAAGAGTTGAGTCAATGTAATGTCATTTTGGGCCTGAGACACTCAGCACTGATACAACTCCTAACCAGCAAGTTTGTGAGCCTTTCCCAGCTGGTTATTTGTACAGTGTGAAATACATGTTCTGTACTCAGAGACATGAATCACTTGTTTAATTAAAAATAGTATTTCATATTTTGAACAAGTATAGGAGTAAGTTGTGGGTGAAATTGTGGACATTTTCATTTCTGTCTTGGAAACATGCCTGTTATTGTGTGACATGATATACAAGTATTGATCAGTTGTTTTTTTTTTTCTCTGAAACATCGACACCAAAGTTAACTACAACAGCGTCTGGGATTTTGTTAGAATTAGGTCAAGACTTTGCAATGTGGGAGCTAAATGCCTGCTTCTTACTGTAGAATTTTAAAAAAATAATATCACATGCCAAGAGCAAAGCATACGAAAGATCTAGTAGTTAGCAATTCTTCCCCAAATTATGTTTGAGTCTTCTCTCTGGGTTATTATGCAAAACAAATAGATGTAATCATTCCATTGAATTATAGAATGGAAATTATATGACAAAGACGATCTCTAAAATTTTGATCATATTTTGATCAAAAAGTAAAATATGACCAAAGACAATCTCTGAAGTGATGAATCACTTTATCTGGATTATCAGATACACTCATTCCATTAATCAACACATTACTTTTTGAAGTCTTTATTAGACTTTTGATGTGTCAGTTACTATGTATGGCTGAGGACAACTCACTGTGGTGTAAAACTGCAAAATGATCTAAGAAAGAGACATACAATTTAATATTTAAGAGATAAAACATGTATGTATGGCTAAAGAAGTTAAGGGATAGGACAGCTAACTTCCCATATAGATTTGATTTTTGCTTTTAAAATAGAAGCTGAAAAAGTAAGAAATAGTGAACAAAGATAACTGTAGGGAATGACAGGGACAAGCTAAGGGAACCGACTTTCTTTTTTTTTATTTTAAAAATAAAAGGAGGAAAACATGAACAGACAGACAACCGTTTACAAAATAGCAAAAGAACAGTACGGACAATACAGAGTTACAAACAAAGTGGTAGGAAATTAACAATGCTTGTTGTATTACATATTGATATCTTCAAAGTAGTTTCTCATGAAAACAGATAGAGACATGCAATATTGAACAATCAAGGACTCATTGACAGTTTTATTTCAGCAAAGAAATAGAAGACAGTAGAACAACTATGTTAGCTATCCTGTGTATATATACATACAAAATTTCTCCTTCTTTCCCCTCTTTTCCCACATCCCAGTTGCCTTTTACCCTTGAGCATTTTCCTAACATCAAGAAATTTAGGAAATGTATATGTGATTCAATAGGACTGAGCATTTGGATGAGTGTTTGGGCTTCATCAAGCAATTGCATTTATGGAAAATTTTCAAGCAAGGAAATTCACATGTCTGTGTACATTTTCGAAGGGAAAGTTGTAACAAAGAGATTTCACAGGAGAAATGATAAAGACAGAACAGTAAGTTAGATAATAGGAACTCAAAGCAATGAGAATTGGAAACATGATCGAAAGATATACAAAAGGGACCGAGAGAGAAAGGAACCAAGGTGTTTCTCTGAATAATGATAGTGGTATATGAGGGTAAGTACTGAAGACATTAACAGAAGACAGAGGGGAGAATGTACTGATATTTGTCTTTTGTTTGATGTTTTTATTTGGCTTATTTACGTTACTAACTTATGTGCATATTAATATGTACTTCTTTCTCTAGATAGAGTTGTTGTGTGTGACTTGGGGGTAAGGGGAAAAATGAGCACATTTTTAAGGACAGTTGTGAAGAGGGAGGTTGCATTAGCATTTTGGATAAATCACTCTTGTGATTCCTGGATTTGTATTGGAGAAATTAGACCATACACTGCATCTGCTCACTGGATATCCTTGAATAGGAATGTTACACTTTATACTTCTTCTCTTAAATGTCAGCTTTCTGTTCTGTTGATATTAGTTGGAATTTTGATTCCACCATATGGGCTACAGTTTCTAAATCTGTGACATCCAAATTTGTGGGACAATATTTATGTGTACAGTTGGTCTGATCCTCTGTGCCCACAGGTTCTACATTATTTGAGTCTGCCACTGTGGACAGAAAAGTCCGGGAAAAAATAAGCATCTGTATCAGACATGTTGAAATTCTTTCTTGTTACCACTCCCCAAATAATATAGAACAACAAATATTTGTTCAGCATTTGCTTCTTTTAGGTATTATACGTGATCTAGAGATCATTACACATACAAATGATGTGTGTAAGTTACATTCAAACACTGTGTCATTTTGTATATGGATTTGAGCTTCCATGGATTTAATGTGCAGATCCCAAGGAATAACTGTATCTGATTTTATTCAAATCATGGATGCAATTTTTACTGAACAATACCAGGAACACCCTAGTATAGGACATAACTAATTACTTTATTGTAACAACAAAAAAACCAATCATTTTTCTTCCAAAGTGTTACTCCAGGGTTTTAAATATACTCCAAAATGCAGTAATTTGGATTGAGTTTATAAAGAGAGGCTGTATTGTATGTTTTCCTTAACTCCATATCTTATAATTTCACATGCCTTGCCTATCAAATCTAGGGTTGGTTGCTTATAATGTGTTTTATATATTGCTTCATGGATTATAGTCTAACAATGTTGACTGAATAACAGATGCTCTTAGATTAAGCTTAAAATATTTTACCCTTCAATACCTATCTTTTTTTCACAGATTTAATAATAAGAGAAATCAGATCTTTTCTGTTATTTTAAAAATGATTATGAGTGAAGAGATTTGTAAAATATATGTGCTCTAAGCTTAACTAATTAAAATATCATATTAATTAACTGAAATAGTTGTGATCACCATTGTATCAAATTCTGTATCAAACTCTGACTCAAATTACACCATTATAATTGAAAGACTTATGACTTGTCAACTATGACTCTTCTAAATTGATAATTTTAGATAATTCTCACAGTGCTATGCTGATGTAGTTTAAGTATTCCTATTGCATGAATGATGAAACTCACACTTGGGATTATGAGCTTCTCAAGATATTTAAGCAGCTGAGTCTGTATCTGAACACATATCTGTCTTTGTAGAACTTGAACACTGCACTAAATACATTTACTGACATCCATTAAGAATTCACAGCTATAGCAAATAAATTTACTTTTCAGAGCTTCTGACACTAAGAAATTTGAAAGTGCTCTCAAAGTTCTAAAGTTTGTAAACTCTAGATAAATTTGCCTATGTGTAGATAGCTCAGTAAAAGTTATTCCCCTATGTACTTTTAAAAAAATAGCTAAATGTTGGAGACAGTGATGGTCAGAGGTAGAAATTCATCTGCTATAATAAGAAAATATCAGTTTTTACAAAGGCTTTTCTTTCTGGTAGCATATTTAATGGCAACTGTGCTTTTAGTTGTGTTAGTAGTACTGAATGTTTTGCTAAATCAGACGTCTTTTGAGTATCCCTTAACTTTAACTGATGATAGAAATTGGTAGGGGAGCCGGGCATAGTGGCGCACACCTATAATCCCAGCATTCAGGAGGCTGACTCAGGAGGATCAGTGTGAGTTCGAGATCAGCCTGGGCTACAAAGTGAGCTCAAGGACAGCCTGAACTGCATAGTGAGACCTTGTCACAAAGAGACAAAAAAAAAAAAGAGAGAGAAATTGGTATGGGTCACTCATTGGTAAAATGCTGAGAAACTGTCTTGAATATTTTTATTTGAATCCATACCCTATAGTACAAGGCCCATACATATATTTTATGTTTAAGTACTAAAGCAACCCTCTATTCTAAAATTCTGTGAATCTTATGCATATGCTTTTTTCAATAAGTCACCCACTTTTAACTACTAGAGCAAATAAGCAAGACTTTAGTGGCGTTCTTGACTTTCAGTTAACATCTGTGAAAATGAAACACATCTAAAGAAGAGAGCAGATCAATACTTACCTCTCTGAGGGAATCTTTACTTCAGTTAAGGAAAGAAAAAGTGCTACAGTGTATTTTACTGTTTCCAGATTTTCTTGTAAAGGGAGTAATTCAAAGAAATATTTTTCAAATTCTGACTCAAAGAGGAAATAATGTTGAGAAATTGCAAACTTTTGAGGCATCAACAATGACCTCCACAGGCAAAAGAAGTCACATGGAAAGCAAACCTTGGGAACTGAAATATATTAGACAAGGCATCAAACAAAGCAGAGGAAAAAGAAAGCCAGGTTCTTTGCAGTGAGATTTAGAGAAATAGAGTTCTGAATGTTTCATTTCTTATGATTAAATATCAATAAGGCACAATGAGGCACTTTGTCCAAGGTACTTAAATGAGAACAAACACAGAATTATAAAAAAAAGAAGAAATTCAGTGGTATGGCCCTATTTCTCTGTGCTCACACTGCTCCCAGCTGCTATAGTTTATCAGAGTCACTCACCTTTCATTTGAAGGACACCCTGTTTCTTTGGCTTACACTGTGTAGAGCCATGTGACTATTTGGAGAAGTTTCTGCCAGCTCTCTGCTTCCTTGTATGACTTTCAGACTACCCTTATACCATCTAAGATAGACTTTCTTCCAGCAATGTTCTTCCTCAAAGATTTATACCTTTATAATTTTATTTTTAAAATGGAACCAATTTTAATAGCTCCTCACCTTTAGGTTTTCCACATAAATGGAATATGTTAAAAGTCTGGCACATTGAAGAAGGCATACTGGAACCACTCAAGAATCTTACATAGTTATCTTCATTGAGGTAGTCACTACATCTGTAGGATTACAGAAGTGAAGATAATTCAGTAATCCTGTTCTAAAAGAGGACAGACTTGCTTCATCAGACATAGTAGGGAACAAATAGTTTCCAACCAGGAGCGAGGAGGTCAGGCTTCTATTTGCAGCTTTCTGTCAAATGAAGTGGCCTGGGGCACTATACTACACCTCTTAAGTATATATGGATACACACACCCATACCCATAACCAACCTCTTCCAATTTTTGAAGCTGAGAAAATTATGGTATTATTAGCCAAGACAAAAAGACAATGAAATTGAATAAACATATGTAGGGAAATTAAGTATGTTTGGCCGGGTTGAAGGCAACTCTGATAAGCATATCAGAATTCCATACAGAGAAGACAGGGCATTCCTACAAAGGCAGTTTATAGTTCTTTGGAGGGTGAAAATATAAACTGAATTTTGCTGAAGTTGGGCTGAGTTTGAGGATTTGAGGATGGGTAATGCGGAGGCGATGACTGAAGGTATAGAAATCCGAAGAAAGAACTCGGGAAAGATGCGCGCACAGTTCAGCACAGAGCGACGGGAGCCCTCGGAGCAGGAAGTGGAGGCGATCAGAGAGACAGGAAAAAAGGTGCCAGTGAAGAAGAGAACCAGCGAAGTGTGAAGTTAGCAATTGGAAGGAAGAGAGTTTGCCAACTTCGGCAAAGTCAGGGAAAATGTGTTTCGAGAGAGTACAGGTTTTTGTTTTTTGGGGGAAATTTCTAAATAAATTAGAAAACCTGTAAAAGAGCCACAGTTTCTACAGAAAGGGGAGCCTGGGTCTCTGAGGGGGACAGCAATTGGCAGAGCAGGCAGAGAATGACTAAGGAAGCTGAGAAGAGTGGCTGGACCAGAAATGGGAGACTTTTGATAGTGCGAGGGAATGAAATGCATCCAGCAGGAGTTAAAATTAAACCACAGGTCTACTGCATTGTTTCCTCCGCAGTGATAACTATGGAACTTAATAGTTAAACTTGAAATGGGAGTTATTTGTTCTTCAGTTTTGTTTTTATTTTTCAAAATTGCTTTCATTATTCTAGAGCTTTTGCATTTCTACATTTAAAAAATTAACCTGTCTTCGGGCATGGTGGCACACGCCTGTAATCCAGCAATCCGGAGGCTGAGGCAGGAGAATCATTGCAAGCTCGAGGCCAGCCTGGGCTACATTGTGAATTCAAGGCCAGCCTGAACTGCATAGCGAAACTCTGTCTCAAAAAAAACAGAAAAAAGAAAAAAAGTTTACTTATCAATGGTTCCATACAAAGCCTGGAAGTATTTGATTGAATTCGTGTTCAATCTATAGGTTGACGTGGGGAGAGATTATATTTTGACTGTATTGAATCTCCTGTCCAGTCAATTAAGATAAAATGCATTTCCATTGGCACATTTTACTTTTAAAATTTGGTTTCGCTAATATTTTGTAGTTTTAGCATGAAGATTCTGAACATGTCTTGTCAAATCTATTTATAAGTACATTGATTTCGGTGCTACTGTAATTGCTGATGATAGCCTGGTTTCTATTTATTTATTCATTGATATAAAAGGGAATGTAGTATATTAGTATTTGTACCCCAGCACAGCTGAATTCATTTATTAGTTCTGTCAGTTCATTAATTCTTTTAGAGTTGTTCTTTATGTAAATGATGATCAAGGCTGTGAAGTAAATTTCCAATCTTCTGCCTCTGTGTGTTCCTCTTGGCTTTACTGCAGTGGTAGAATCACCAGTAAAACATTCAGTAAAAATAGTGTGAGCAGGTAAGTCTGACTTTTTGCCCATTTTAGGAGGATTTCATTAAGTTTTTCAGTACTGAGTTTAGTATTTCCTATAAGTTTTTGTAGATTTTATTTATTAAATTACAAACCAGATTATCTCTAGATTAGGAGTTATAATGACTGAATTTTGTGAAATACTTTTTTGCATGTGTTCATACGTTTCTTTTTTTGTTTTACTTAAGTAATCTACTCTATTGATTGATTTTGTTAATTTGCATCAACTTTGCATTCCTGAAATTAGTGTCACTTTTCTGTCTTAAATATTGGTATATTTAATTCACTAGAATTTTAAAAAGGATTTATATTTTGATGTTTATTGAAAATACTAGGTAGTGGTTTCGGTTTTATTTTTGTAATATTTTTGATCATCGATGGGGGAATGCTGGTTTCTTAAAATTGGTTGGAAAATGTTCTTCTTTGGACAATCTATATAATTGGCATTATTATTATCTTTTCTTATTTTGGTGAGACTATGCAAATGAAGCTATCTAGGTTTAGAATTGTCTGCTTGAGAAGATTTTAAATAATGACTTAAATTTCTTTCATGGAAATTGGGCTATTTCTTCTTGAATGAGTTTTGATAATAGTTTTAAATGAATTTCCCCATTTCACATATATTTTGAGAAATTTCATATAAAATTACCTTGGAATATTCCATAATCAGCCTTCTAAAGTGTTTAGGATCTGCAGGTTTCTACACTCTTTAAATCTTAAAGTTGGTAAATTAGAATTTGACCAATATGGTTAAGAGTTGATCATTTGTTTTCAATTTGTAAGTCATTGATTTCATTCATATAGAAAGACACTCTGGCTTCTTCTTGACTTTTGCTATTAATATTACTATTATGTATTCTTGCTTTAATTATAATTTGTTATTCTTTTTATAGTTCACAGAAAGAACCCCTAAATAACTGATTTTTAATCTTCTTTTAGTATAAGCTCTTATTGCTACAAATATCCTTCTAAGTATTCCAGGAACTGCATCTCACAAACATTGATCTTTTGTGTCTGGATTTTTATTCAGTTCAATCTTTTTTCTAATTTTTGGACTCATGAATCATTCAGGAGTCAGTAACTTAATTTATAAACTGTAAGAATTTTCCAAATATCTTCCTCATATGTATTTCTAATTTAATTCCTATATAGTTTGGAAAACACATTTCATGTGGTCTCAATTTTTTTAAAGTTTTTAATATTTGTTTTGTGACACTGAATACGTTTTACCTGCCCTTGTGAATAATTTGTTCTGAAACAGTCACATGTATTATGCTTTTGTAGGGTTCACTGTGCTCCTATAAACCATTTGATCAAGGTGGTTCAGAATCTTCAGAGCAGAAAACACAGGGGTCCCATCAACTCTATCTGTCATTCTCAGTCTCTCCTGTCATCAGCTTTTCTAACCAGAGTGGCAGGTTTGTTACCTGCAGAACCTCCTTATACATGGTAATATTTCTTGGTTACTTTTCTGACATCATTAAGGAACCTTACTTTTGATAAGCTCTTTCACACTCCTATTCTGCCCGTTCACTTATAAGTAATTCCTGTATATGGCAGACAGAAATAAAAGTAGATCTTTAAGTTTTTTCTATCTGAAAATCTGTTTTTAATTAGTGTTCAGATATATAGTGTTTAATATAATTATTTATTAAATATTTGAACCTGCATCTGGCTGTATGATTTTTATTTTTCTTATCCTTATTTCTGTTTCTTTATGTATCAATTTTCATTAACTAAGAATGATTTATTTTATCTTCATTATTAGCTTCTTATTTATATGTCTTTTTTCTATATTTTGTGATTGTTGTGGTGTGAAAAATTTTTTTTAAGTTTCCATAAGTTGATTTCTAATACTGTACCACTTATCACAAAATGAAAAAACTGGGCCGCAGAATTTTTTTTTTTGTTTTGTTTTTCTCCGGTACCGGGAACCGAACTCACGACCTTGCGCTTGCCAGGGAGGCGCTTTTGCCGCTGAGCTAAATTCCCAGCCCCTGGGCCGCAGATTTAGCCTAGCGGCACAGTGCCTGCCTGGCAAGCGTGAGTTCGATTCCCGGTACCGGAAAAAAAAAAAAAAGTGTTAAAACACAAAATGACCATAATCACACCCAGCATGATCTTGATGGATCATGTAAATAATTTTGGCTTGAGAGAGACCAGAGAGAGAGAGTAACGTCCAAAAGGAGGAATGTCCAGAAGAGGAGGGAGGAGGACCTAGAAGGCAGGAGACCATGAGGAATGAAGCACACAGTCTCTTAAGAAGATAGAAGGCTATGAGGAATGTTCCAGCTATCTCGGCTGAGGGATGGAATGTGTGAAGGAAGCCATTTTGAATCCTTCAGCCCTGACGACTTCCACCTGGCCAAACGCAGCCACCACCACATGGAGAAGAAGTGCACTGTCCCCACTGAGCCCTGGAAAACCAACCCATGGACCCTTGAGGTAATTAGATGGTGGTTGTTTTAAGCCACTACAGTTAGGTATTTTGTTGATATGCCCCAAGATCTAACTGACAGAACCTGGAGTTTCTCTGTAAAGAACCAAACACTTGGTGAAAGTGAGAAAAGATTAATTGATTCAAGGACATGGAAGAGAATTGGACAAATTTGTTTGTATTTGTGAGGAATTCACTAGAGGAATTGAATAGGTGATCAATAATCATTCAAACCTGGTGAAAGCTCATAGCTAATGGGCAATATCAATTTGTAAAAGACAGGCCACTGTGAATTTGGAGTGCAGAACCTCAGCTGCAAAAACCCACGCTATGTTGCAATAACTGTACCAATAAATTTTAGAGCACCTTGAAAATGCACCATGCATTCGCCCTCAGCTTCAGCTGACACAAAAACGGCACTGTTTTCATGTTCTTGATTTGAGGTGGTCTGGGAGTCTGAGTGCTCAGTACTAGTCTGGATTGCTCTACCAAGCAGTACAGCAATCGGCACACAATTTTATATATAAAAAGTTCAGGGGGCTGGGGATTTAGCTCAGCGGCAAAAGCGCCTGCCTGGCAAGCGCAAGGTCGTGAGTTCGGTTCCTGGTACCGGAGAAAAACCAAAAAA
>NW_004955478.1:2567866-2604442 GCF_000276665.1 Chinchilla lanigera | reverse complement strand
AGCGGCAAAAGCGCCTGCCTGGCAAGCGCAAGGTCGTGAGTTCGGTTCCTGGTACCGGAGAAAAACCAAAAAAAAAAAAAAAAAAAAAAAAAGTTCAGATACTTTCCCAGTCCCTGAAAGGCTAACCAGAACATCAACCAGCCATCATTTATTTTTAGGGTCCAAAGAAAAGAGTAAATATTTAATAATATTGTAAGACATTCATGAAAGGGATGGTACCTTATTGATTTTATAAATAAAATAAATTTAGGAAGTATGACTTCCGAAACTCAGAAGGAAGAGAGTTCATTTGGGGTGAGGTGGTGTTTTTGAAAGCTTTATAAAAATAGACTTAGGCTTCTCAGATAAAGAGATACTTTTGCAGGAGTAAGGGCTGTGGTAAATTGCTGGGAACCAGGAGATGAATGGAAGTGAAGCACACGTACACACACACACACACACACACAATTTATAAATGTTCTGGAACATTATGGATTAAAATCATTTGAGTGGAGTGAAGTTGGACATGCTGAGTACTTAGAGACAAGGCTACAGAGGTGTCTGTAATGACTGTAATCTGCACCGGAAGAAGCTTGAAATCAGAATTCTAGGAAACCAGGAGAGACTGAGCAGGGAAATATCAGAACAAAATGAGTACAGAACTTCAGAGCGTGAAATGCTATCCTGTGTAGGATAATTCAGCGACCGTTCATGAGCAAAGGAATCAGAGTTTAAAATCAGGCTCAGGTGCACAAACTCTGCCCCTGAAATTCCCTGGGTCACAACTATGTGATGTGTAGCCCTCGGGATGGGGAAAGAAATAATATAGGATCCTTGCATTTGTTGTGGCAATAACAAATGAATTTGCAGCATAGCAAAGATCTTTTCTACATAGAGAATGCCAGGAACCAAGCAAACTTGGCTTCTCTTTGCTGCTTCCACCCTGAGTCAAAGGACCATAGCATGTGTATAGAAGATTTCCTGGAGTTCAGCCTTTGCATTCCCAGTGTGTCTGCATCATTCTCAATCTGGAGCTCATGGGCTGGAGCTGAGAGATTCTTTTTTTCTATTTGCAAAGTGTGCGTGCTTGGGCTTACATGCATTTTTTTTTTCTAGGAAGAAATCTGACAGCTGAGGTCTTTACCCTGCCTAGAACCACTCTCCTCTGTACAGATTGCCATTCATAATGCCTAATAGTCAGGTCCTAACTTTATAAGCCTTGTTATTTGCTAGTCTATCTAAGAGGGACCTGTGGCTTTTATCTCAACTCTGACACCCTACTTATTCTTTTATTTAACTCATCATTCTCAAAACGGCCACTTTTACAGAAGAAACCCTCCCCCACGCACACTATTCTCACAGTTTAATCCCACGCAAGCTGTCATTTTGAAGCCAATCTCTCATTTATATATTTAGAGCATCAGGTGTCACATGAATGGAGCAGATTAGAGCCATCCATACCGTCACATAGAAACTCACCAGCTTGGAAGGATGAACAAGAAAAGACAGGGGCTTGTGAATGCAGGTTTAGAAACTTTTATCTCTCTCTCCCTGATATTTCTACCCTTGAAATTAGACAGCAACCTTGATTATGCAAACCCCAGGCAGCAGCTGTCAGGAATGGACATCTGGCAGAGTATGCTTTGGCTCTGAGTCACCTTCTCCACCCACAGTCCAGCCCAGAATGATCTGGAGGCCAAGTACCACAAATGCCTGAGCTCTATGTATCAGTCTTGCTGCAAAGTGTCAACCTAGCAATGAAAGGGCACGGCAGCATTGTGTGGGAAGTGTTCCAGGGGTCCTCACGGGACATGAAATGCAGATAGAAGTGGGTGATTGTAGTGCTTGACATCACTGGAGAGTTATTTTACATCCACAAGACAGTGATCCTGTTCATCTACCCTGTCATAAATGACACAAAAGGGAGCAGAGATCTTTAACAGAAAATTTTCTACCTGGGTGCCTTTATGATTTTCCAAGAAGTTATTAGCATTCTCATTTTTCACAGGAGAACAAAACTCTCCTACATCCATCCAAGGATGTCTTACAGGCTTTCTAGTGGAGGACTATTTCAGGCAAGCTTCTGGATTGTTGTCTGAATGTATCAAACCTAAATGGTGCCACTCTGAGACCACTGCTTTGCCTGTTACAGGAAACAAGAGGGACACATTCAAAGTAAAAAATTCAAATAGAGTTCCCTGGAAACTAGGAAATGGGCTTCTTGAGAAGCTTGTCTCATTCCATTCAGGCACGTAAGTTTAAAGAGAAAGCAAGCAGGGAAACAAGAAGGTAAGCAGAGGTGTTATGGCTGATGAGAGAAAAATGGCCTCCAAGGTCATCTTATACTTGACTTCCCTAAAATTGGCTCGCCAAAACCAGGGCCAGCAAGAGCATTCTAGCAGAGGACACACCTGTACTCAATCTCCCTCAATGGGCACAACTCATTTATTGTAATATTTCCTTTTTTTGGAAAGTAGGGGTGCATTGAGAAAGAATAAAATACTTTTGCCTTGTGCTTCTTTCCTGAATAAATTATATGAAAAAGGAAATGGAAAAGAAAGAAGAAAGGAACTAAGGGAAGAAAGGAAGAAGAAAAGGAAGGGGAAGGAAGAAAGAAAGAAAGAAGGAGTGAGGGAGGGAGGAAGAAAGAGAAAGAAAGAAAAAACGAGAATGAAAGAAAGAAAGAAAGAAAAAAGAAAGAAAGAAAGAAAGAAAGAAAGAAAGAAAGAAAGAAAGAAAGAAAGAAAGAAAGAAAGAAAAAGAAAGAGACTTTACAATTCTTTAAGAAAATAAGGGGCTGGGGATTTAGCTAGGGGCTGGGGATTTAGCTCAGCGGCAAAAAGCGCCTGCCTGGCAAGCGCAAGGTCGTGAGTTCGGTTCCCCATACCGGAGAAAAAAAAAAAACAAAAATAAAAACCCACCACAGCTTAGTTTGTTTCTCACATTTCCAGGTTGGCTTAAGTAATTTTTTTCAAGTACATACTATCATATTTGGAAATATAAAATAAAATTTCTAGAAAGTAAAATAAATAAGGCAGTTTGTGTGTGTGTGTGTGTGTGTGTGTGTGTGTGTGTGTGATACTGGATATTAAACGCAGAGATTTTTGCCCTGAGCTATACCTTTTACTTTTTTAATTTACTTATTTACTTTGAGATAGCTTCTCAGATTGCCGGGTCAACTTTTTTATTTCGATAGCCATGTGTGTGGATGTCAGCTAAACCTCCATGCTCCATGAGGGTTTACATCCCCTGCCATTAAGCCATGCGGCTAGGCTTACCCCTAAGCATCTGACGCTTGCTTCTTCCCTTTACGTGACATTTTACTGTCAGAGGACTCTGCTGGGAAAAAGTCAGAATATTATTTTGAGACATAGGATTAGTACCTGAAAAGGCTAGAGAGGAACTGGAAACATTTGACTTAACTCAGCAGGCTACAGGAATCTCCGCTCAGAGGAAGGATCAGCAAGCAGAGGTTATAAACTCCTTCTCCTCTTAGTTCTACTTAACATGAATATGAAGATATCCCCGGTTCTTTTCCCTCAGGCTTACTTTTTTTCTGTGGAGGAAACTACCCATTCTGAGACCTGGAGAAGCAGAATGTGGAACCTTACAAATTTCTCTAGTGCATTCCTGGTTCTTCCACAGAGGCTATAATCTTGTTTTCCTATAACCTGCTTTGCTTTCCTTAGTGAGTCTATCTTCTAAGACAAATATTTTGCAATGTAGAATACAGAATTTCTGCAGTAAGTATGTATCTTATGAGTAAAGGCAAAACGCAGTTAGGATGTACTCAAGAAAGACAGAAAAATTATCATTTATATATGGTATTTAAGGGGCTAGGGATTTAGCTCAGCGGCAAAGCGCCTGCCTGGCAAGCGCAAGGTCGCGAGTTCGGTTCCCGGTACCGGAAAAAAAAAAAAAAATAGTGGTCCTATGGTATTTAATATGAGTCAGATCCCATGCGGGGAGCTCTACTTTATGCATCCGATTTTCTTTATCCTTCACATATCCTCGTGAAGCACTTAATACTTTCTTCCCTGTTCCAGAGCAGAGGTTTAAAGCCTCAAAAGCCACAGGGTTTTACAGTTTAATTCTTTATTGTCATGCCCTGAATGTATAAGATGTGATTAAAATATATGGTGAAGGTTTAAACTAAAAATTGATACTGTAGAACATATGTTGCCCTTAGTCCCCTTTCAAAATTCTCCCTCTAGTGCTCACATATATCCCACCATTCGTGCCAAGTCCTGAAGCAGTTCTGGAAGTGCTCTTTCCTCACTATCCACAAAGTGGGGTCATCAAGTGCTGCTGTTTAGTGCCATCGAATAGAAAGGCCTGTAATATATTCTCGTGTGTCCTCTTCTCCCTCATTTTCTGGGTCTGGTCATGTGACTTCCAGCTCTTCCCCAAAGTCAAAATGACCACTAAAGTTAATTGTTTTGAGGGATTGAGGACACGGAGTCTGCCATGGCAGTACATCTAAAGACGCTCACAAAAGAGGAATTCCAGAACTGCTTCCGAAATGAGCAAGAATGATGGGTGAGTGCGTCCAAAGCCACAGGAAATATTCTGAGGGTGATTAATGCCAATGGGTTCTTTTACTGTCATAAAATTTTAAAACTTTAAACATTCACCACAGTTTTCGATAGCACCTCTTTAACTAATATATGCTTGGCGGGATTTGTTTTCTTTTTCTTTTTGGTCTTATCATATTTCATAAAAGCAAAAGTGAACCCTCCCCCAAGTAACTTCTCCCCTTGTGTTCTTTGACTGTCCGTATCAGATGACCAACTTACCCAATAGAGCTATTCCAATACTCAACCTGTGCTGATTGAAAGCCTGGAGTTCATTTTAGAGAGTTTGATGGGCAGAAGAGAGTACTGATGTTTGTAGAAGGATTAACTTCATGGCTCAAATTTGCTAAATATTTGTCTAGACAACTCTTAAAAGACAAGCCTAACTCAGTTGCTTATAAATTCTACCATAATCCAGCCATCAGAAATCTTTTAATCAACAAGCATCCCCCCAAAATACACTTTCACTGTGAAGTCATGTTTGCATTATAAACAGAATAAGGGCTTCCTAGGATGTGAAAACGCCAACAGAAACTGCTTGCCTAATTTTACCA
Organism: Chinchilla lanigera; assembly: GCF_000276665.1. Taxonomy (NCBI): domain Eukaryota; kingdom Metazoa; phylum Chordata; class Mammalia; order Rodentia; family Chinchillidae; genus Chinchilla; species Chinchilla lanigera. The sequence goes on along the minus strand of NW_004955478.1, from coordinate 2,599,335 downwards.
ACCTGCTTTTTAGAGGGTGCTGACAGCCCCAGAGTGCCAGGTCTCATGGCCTTGGACCTGTCACTTTTGCTTTAAGTGGTGGATTAGGAAATTCACTCAGCCTAGATTCTGTATTTGTATTTGGTACCACTGCCCAGAGGTCTTAAGAGCAAATACATATTTGACACCTATTTATCTTTGTCAGGAGGTTGTCATGGGAGCCAAGGTGATATTGCCTTTGAGGAGAGGGGGTAGGGACTGGATATATTTGCTTCGTTCTATTTTCACCCCTGTCTACTGTTTGCCAAAAGGTTAAGTTTCTCCCACCTCTCTATCAGCACTTCCCAACTTTGCTGCCTTTGGTGGCTGAGTAGTACCAAAGGTACTGTAGCGGGACGGGGAGCGGAGGTCAGCTGAGAAGGTGGTGATGTGTGCTTTTTTGTGTCCACTGGTCCACTTTCAAGTACTTTCTTCTTGGCTTATTAACATTTCTTACATTGCTGAGCGATGACCCAGAGTGAGTAGCCTGGGTATTTTCAAAGGGTATTCTGTTCTGTTGTCCGGTGTGAGAGAGAAAATGAGGAAAGGCAATGGAGATACAACTAAGTTTAAGAGGATCTTAAGAGTAGTAATAACCTAGATGAATCTTAGGGCAAAAGCTAGTACCATATGGAAAAACTTTCCTGACCTATTACTTAGGTCTTGCATCTTTGAAATTTCTTATCTCTAATATGACTTTATCTATCATGTCAACTCATGACTGAAAGAAACAAGACCTGTTGTGTTTGAAGCTTTTTAAATCTCAATCTCCACGTGAGTAAATGAGCTGCTAAATACTTTGTTTTTTAAGAGTAAAGATAAATAAGTACTCTCATATTCTAAAAGTCAATGCTGAACATAATTGCACAATTTCTTTTTCAGTTGGGCTTGTTGGCACATGCCTGTAATTCCAGTGATTGGGAGGCTGAAGCAGGAAGATCACTGCAAGCTTGAGGGTGGCCTTGGCTATATAGTGAGTTCAAGGCCTGAACTACACAGGGAGAACCTGTCTCAAAACAAACAAATGAACAAACAACAAGAAGGTTATTCCAGGGCATTTTTGATTTTAAATGTAAACTTGCGCTCCCACATGCAGGCACACACGCACCTATCTTTGCTGTCTTTCGCTCCTCTTCCTTATCGGTTCACTCCTTAATTTTAAACTTTGAGTTCTGAACATGTGCGAACCTCCGTGCTGAGCATCTTGCCTGCACTGGCTCAGGATCTCTTAGAGATGTTGATATCTGAATCCCCACTTGAAGCAACCAAAGCACCCAGCCAGCTAATTGGTGAATCCTGACTTCTCTGGCTGTGACTGTGAACACCCATATGGTACTCCTTCCCGGCTAAACAGGCTAAGTAACAATAATAAAACACACCCCATTAGCTGTGTTTTGTAGTTCATAGTGGAATAAAAAAAATTTTTTTTTTCACTTTTTTTTGTTTTTTTTTCGTTTTTTTTTTCTGGTACCGGGAATCAAACTCATGACCTTGCGCTTGCCAGGCAAGCACTGTGCCACTGAGCTAAATCCCCAGCCTCCAAAAAAATTTTTTTAAATAAATTGTTTTTAATACTTTTCTTCAGTTTTGGGCCAAGGATATAACACAGTGGCATAGGAGCCTGCCTGTCACACACAAAGTCCTGAGTTTGATTCCTGGTACAAAAAAACAACACAAAGTAAAACAAAGCAAATTCTCCAACTTTCCTTCAGTTTGGCTACAGCAAAGCAGATTTGTTTCCATCTTTTCTCAGTGATGACTTTTTATAGTAACAAGCCCATGAATACTGTTAGGTGTATGGATAGCTAGATTTATAGATGTGTAAATATCTAGTTAACTGAAAAGATACAAAACAAAATAATGTGGCTTCTAAGGGGAAAGTAATTAAGTAGCATAAATGAGGATAAGAAGCTATCTAGCTGAATTCTTATACATTACATACATATATTCCCTGAACAAAAGCAAGCTTAAAATCAAAGTCAGTGAAACAACAGAAATTTATTCTTTCAGAATAATGTTAGCTTTCAAGTAGAGGTGACTTAATGATGACCTATGATATCTTTTATGAGCTACCAATGAACCATTAATAGCTACATTCCTTCCATTTTTCTTCCAATTTGTTTTTGTCATTAAAAAGCAATTCACTCTAATGATTGGCTCATTATCTTTTATTTCTTCTAGGACGTGTCATGATTTTCTTGCCTTCAATAAAAATAGATAGGTTTTGTTTGAAAGCATTGACATTTATAATTCTGCTAATTTGTGTTTAATTAGATCGCTCAAAAGCTTAAAGTTTTAACTTTCAAAAATTAATTCGATTTTGAATTTCAGCAAAGTTTCACATAATACAGAGTGTGCAGTGAGATTACTAATTGAATTTGCTAAGGTTGATGTCTAAAATGTCCCTGCAAAGTTTGCTACGTTCAGAGGTAGGGCTTTTCCAAAGTGCTTATGTTACAGGAAAGGAATTGCTTCAATACTCTGAAGAATAGGCATGAGGACAAAGGTGGTTAAGGTAGGAAAAGTTTACTAAGAGAAAGCTCCTGAGAGACAAGAAGGCTCCCATAAGTGGATTGCCCTTGAACTCAGGGCAGTCCTCTTTACTCAGCCTCCCAAGTACTGGGATTACAGGTGTATGCCACAATGCCCAACTGTATAGATGTTTCTGATGGGTTTTCCCCCATACGAAATGTCTGACCAAGTCACCATGGTGACAAGCCAATATGGCCAAGCCCAGAGACACCTTGTGCTAAGCCCCACATTTCTTCTCCCCTGCCCTGGTTACAACTTCCTGTTTCTTGGTTACAACTTCCTGTTTCTATTTTCCCTCTCTGCCCAACTTCCATCTGCCACATCACACAGACCACCACCTAAACCCTACCCCCAGCCTTGCCCTTTATAACCATTGTTCCCAGCTCCATCAGCATAGAAATTATGGGAGCAAAGGAAGGTGCTTCAGCATAATAATAATATAGAAGCAGTTTATTAACCTCCTCTCAGCAGCCTTCCCATGCCTGACAATAAGGCTCTTTTTACCTTGTTTTGTCTTTTTCTTGCACTAAACCTAACAGTATTTATACAACAAAATCACATCATTGTTACCTTGATTAAACTCTCATCAACCTAAAGGACTACAAGTACAGTCACTTAGCTGATATTGACCTAATAGGAAAACAAGGTATGCAGCAAGGGTATACAGCACAGAGAAGAGCAGAGGCATCTCCAGTGGGGGTAGTAGTGAGGGTCAGCATGTTTTAGTTATCTGTCTATATGTTTTTAAGTTGTTTCTGCAGGTTTGTGATATTGTCTATGCTTCTTGGACCACATGGAGTGAGTTACAGTGTAGCTTTGGACTGTCATTTATCTCCAGGGAGGTGTCCAGGCCTGGCCATTCTGTCTCAGTCTTGGGACCTATTTTATCAACTCAGCCCTAGACCTGGTTTGCCTCACCTCTGTTTTAACTCTCTCTTGGGCCTGATCCCTTTCTAACTGCCTGTCATTCTCTGCCTAACTTAGATATCTGCAGTAATTGGATGATTATTATATCATAAGGGCTCTAATATCACTAATCCACTCATGAGAACATAATTTGATAGCATCATTGGAGCTAATGGAAACTTAGACAGTGGGGTATCACCTTGGGGACCAATCTATTCCTCATCTTTGCCCCTTCTTTGGCTCCTTGCCTTTCTCTCTGCTTCCTGGTTGCCATGAGGGGAAGAGCTCTCCCCAGCGCTGCCCTTCTGCCATGATGTTTCTACGTCAGCACAGGTCTAAGAGCAATGGAACCAGCTATCCATGGACTGATCCTCAGAAACTGTTAGTCAAAACCCGCCCTTCATCCTTTAACTTGTGGGCATCAGCTATTTTGTCAGAACAACAAAAAGCTAACCAGGCATTTCTTTGAGAACTTCAGCCAGCTAGGAGATGCTCCTTCTCAGTTCTCAGCACTAGGGTTTCTCACTCTGTGTTTCACTTTTCTTCACACTTGTGTACTCCCTTAAATCCTTCTCAGATGTCCAGTTTACTTCTAGCCATCGCTTTGAAAATATATTGAAAATTATGGGAGCAAAGGAAGGTGCTTCAGCATAATAATACAGAAGCAGTTTATTAAGCAGTTTATTAACCTGTTAAATAGCAAGAGTCCCAGCTGTTCTTCACTGAAGACAAAACTGCGGGGACAGCAGTCTCTACAGTTGCACAAATGCCAAGCATTCTTTCCCTTTCAGATGCAACTTAGCTTAGGTTTATATTTGACCCTTGCATCATCTTTTTTTGTAGCCAGCTGGAGCTTTTGGCCATAGTATGTTAACAATTTTGGGGTGAATCATGCTGTGGTCATTATATGCCTTTTTTGCTGACTAAATAGCTATCTGGTTTTCAGTTTCATTTATAAAGTAGTTGATTTTACATAAGCCAGTATGCATATGCATAAAGTAGACATTAAGGAAATGTTTTCCAGGCGGGAAAAATGAAATGCTTATCTGCTGCAATATATAAAATGGCTAACTCTCCAGGTTCTCAAATGTAACTGCCTAGGTGTGAGCATTATATTCATCATTGGTTACTTTTTTGTTGTACTGCAAGTTCATGAAACCTCCCTAAGCCTCGGTTAACTCATTTAAAAATGAGATTTGCTGTTAAAGATGAAAATATCAATCATAAATAAAGCCCTAAGTATATTGTATGGTATTTAGCAATCACTCAATAAGCATTGTGTAGTAGTTGATTGATTGTGTCAACCTGAAACATTTAGAAGCTTAAATAAATTGGCTCAGCAATTCTGCACCTCGGGTGGATCATCACCTAGATGACATAAAAGGGAAATGAGGAAAGACGAGGGGCTTCCCATCTTCAGAGGAGCTCCAGTCTTCACCTTCAGCTTGGACGTCCGTATTGTCCTGGCTTCTAGTGCACCTTTTGACTTCTGCCTTGGATCTTCAGCCTTCCACTGTAGACTCATCAGCCTTCTGTTGCAGACATATTGGCCTCCTGATATGGACTTGCATGGACACTGCAGTGAGCTCAAGACCTTGGACTGAATCCTTCGGTCTCCAGTGTGCAGACAGCCTCTGCACACTTCCTCATCCAACTCTGTGGCTTACTGTCATAAGGCAATCTTGTCATGTCTTATACATTTGCATATCTTGTGTTAGCTCTGTTTCTCCAGTAAAACCCCGACTGATACACATCGCTTCTTATTTTTGTGGTTGTGGCTGTTCCAAAGAGGTTTGTGGGAGGACAGAAAGATGCAATAATGACAGCATTTGTTGGGTGGCAGAGAAATTCAAATAATTGCTCTGTTAAAGTAGTTTGCAATGAGAATTTCCTTTGATAGCTCAAAGTTTTCATCTTTTTTAATTTTAAAGAGAATAATTAAAAAAAGAACAATAGCAAAATACCACCAACACAGACAAAAAAAAAAAAAGCAAAAACAATAAAACTGATTCAGGGTTTCAGAACAAAATGGGAGGAATTAACAGTGGCTGTTATATTGCATATTATTATCTTCAACAAAGTTGCTCAGATTACCAGATGTAAGAATGCAAGATTGATCAAGCCACTAAAAAGAATAAAAAATAAAATGAAATCACTGCAGACCCTGGAGGAATTTTTCATCTTTTATGTGCAGTTCACAGAACATATTTCTAATCCAGATTTAATTCCAGTTCCTTGCCTACACAAGCCTCCTATGTTAGTCAACGACCATTCCTGAGATTCTTCTCTGTGAACTCATCTTGGGGAGAAATGCTAGCACCTTGAAACCTGGTCCCATTTTGCTTCATCCGTAGCAACCACTTCAAACTTCTTTTCAGTGAAGGTTTTCCTGAAAAATATACTTCTCCCTACACTTTCAGAAATGTCAGTTGAATTGTTATTTTTGCCACACATTTTAGTGATGTATTGGTATTCTAGGCTGCTTTAACAAAGCACCACTAACTTAGTGGCTTACCATACATGCATCTTACAGTTTTACACATCAAAGTCTGACCCAAGTCTCACTCAGTTAAGATAGCAGGGTCACAAGACTGTGTTCCATTATATGGCCTTTGGGAGTGAGAACATTTTCTTGTTCATTCAAGGGTTGGCAAGATTCATGTCCATGCAACTGGAGGGCGGAAGTCTGGGGCTCCTTTCTGGCTGTTGGCTGGGGGCTTCCCTTGGCCCTCTGGGGGCTTCTTTGCATCTTTGGCCGTGGCCTCACATCTCAGAATACCAGCAAGACATACAATCTTTCTCCTGCTGCCATATTAATACTTTGGCTTCCTTTTCCATTTTAGGAACTTGTGTGATTGCACGGGGCCTACCAAGGTAACCCACAGCAATCTCCATCTCAAAGGCTGTCACCTTAGTCACACTTGGAAGCTCCTTTTTATCATAATAGGACTTAGACATTTTCCATGAGTCATGATTTCACTCCTACCAAAATAGTTCCATAAAGTTCATTCAGGATTTAGTTTTACACCATCACATATAGATGGCATCTGTTTATTCAATGCATCAGTATCTCATATCGCTGTAAAATTTGTGCGTGCTAGGGAGTGACCAGGGGATTTGTCACAGTTCTGCAGCTTCCGCCAGACCCAACCCAGGAGGTTTTCAAACCCAGGTGCTGGAGAAAGCACCCAGGCACATGGCTGAGTCAGTAGCTCAAGAGAGTCAGAGACTATTTAATTTTCTGTTTTAAGCAATCAAATTTATTTTTATTGGAAAAATAATCTAAGTGTTTCCTGATACAGGTTCTCCTTCAGGCAAGTGTTATGAATTTGACTCTATTCAGATCGATTTAAACTATAGGCCTTTTGATGATGAAGCTAAACTTCAAGGTTGAATTTGTGGGCTTGGGAGAAGTAGATGTCTTAACAGTATTTGTTAAACCTTGCATTGCAATGCAGGCGAGGGAGACCAGTTGTTCGCTGCATTAGAGACATTTCTTCAGGAAAACACGTTTGGATGTCTTTTTTTGTTTATACGATAATTTAAAAATGAAGTAATGGTATCATTTCACCTCAAGTGTTCTAAAATTTGAGACCCTGTCTTCTTGATATTTTCTTGACAGTCACATGCAATCTATTCTTTCTCTATTTGTGACTTTTTAACTGTTTTTATTCATATCATGCTTGCAGTACATCATGTTTACGTTCCTTGGGTGGAGTTGGAACATGTACATAACACGTTCTAATTTCTTTTTACATCCCTTTTCCTCCTCACCTTTCCCCTTCCTCCATTTCTTGATCAGCTTCCCTGACTTATAATTATTTATATTTTATTTTGCTTTTTACTTATGATCTGGGCTCCTCATGTAAGAGAAAGCATGCCATATTTAAGCCGTGTGTCTACTTTATGTCACTTAACATAATGTTCTCAAGGTGTATCCACTTTCTTACAAATGACTATAGTTTATCTTTCTCCATGGCAGGGTATTATTCCTTTGTATGTAACTATTATATTTTCTTTATCCATTTATCCACTGACAGATGTATAGGCTATTGCTGAGATTTAGCTATTAGGAATTGTGCCTTTATAAACATGGCATGCAAGTATCACTGTAAAAGGCGAGTAATTTTAACCCTGTCAAGAAGATACCTAGGGCTGGGGATTTAGCTCAGAGGCACAGCGCCTGCCTGGCAAGTGTGAGGTCGTGAGTTTGATCCCCAGTACTTAAAAAAAAAAAAAAAAAAAAAAAAAAAAAAAAAAAACCACAAGATACCTAAAAGGGGAGTAACTGCGTCAGGTGGAATTTCTAGTTTTAGCTTCTAAGAAATCTGTTTACTGATTTACCTAGTTATTGTACTGGTTTACATTCTCATCAATGTTGTACAAGGCTTCCTCTTTCCCACTAGCCTTGCCAGCATTTGTTACTGTATAATTTCTTCTTTTGTGTGTGTGTGTGTGATTTTTAAAAGTTTTTATTTTACTCTACATGTGCGCAGTACATAATGTTTATATTCCAGGTGGGAATCTGGGGGTGACAAAAGGAGTTAAGACATGTTATTTGATTTCTTGATGAGGTCTAGTGTTGCTGGATAGGATGGAATCTCAGTGCTGTTTTAATTTGCATTTTTCTAAAGCCCAGCCATGTTGAAGATATTTTCGTATATTTATTGGCCATTTGTACTCCTTTGGGAAGTGTCTATTCATTTCACTTGTCCTTTTTTAGACTGGGTCTTTTATTTTGGGGGGTTCTACTCTGTAACTTTAAATATATAAAACAAAGCAATTTCTAGTCCTTTCTATGTATTGTTGCTCTTTTTTTCTAGAATTTTATTTCTTCTTATCAAACAAGGTTCTAATTTTCTAATGAAATCACACTCAAATTCTTCCACCAGGAAACCTTTCTTTGTTTTTTTTTTAACCTATAAGGAATATGAAGCATATTCTTCAGATTGGATTCCCCAGAAAGTAGTACTCTATTCAACTCCATAAATATCAAATATGTCTGTGTATGGATTGACCAACAAGAATTAACACTGAACAATTGAATCAACAAGGTTATATTTTAGAAAATTTTTTTGACAGAATGTAATCTGAATCAATTTCTTCTTCTTCCCCAAAATTGCTAATATTGTCATCCATTAGGTTACAGAATCTGATAGCTAACTTTAAATTTAGACAACTCTATCTTCTATTGAAGAACTAGTGAAAACATTGCTCCTAAATTCTTCAGTCTTGCAAAAAGCAACATTAAATCTTTCCAAGGTTGGAATAAACTGGGACTATTTAGCTCAAAGCTGATAAAAATTCTAAATACTTAGTTGCTCTTATCCATCATTATATGTAGTATTCTGAATCCTATATTCTATATAACATAGAAATGGACCAAGCCATTGGGAAATGGGATTTCTTATTCTAGGATGCATGGCAGAGCTCATTGCATATTATGAGCTAAACTTGAGTCTGGTTTAAATAATAAAAATGAGATTTTAGGGGCTTGGACCTATTACTCATTTTTGCATCTTCCAAATTATAAAGAGATAGATCCACCATTTGCCTGTTCAATGAAATTTTATATTTCCTTGTCAAGTATTTGTAAATATTACCTAAACACTGGCTGATAAAATGGGGTGAAGGGTCATCAAATCAAAATATATTTACTCACATATTAGTTTCTGCAGAACATTTTGTCCTGAGGTAAATCCTCAATATAATGAAATCATTTAGGAAACAAAAAACAACTACCACTAGTCTGCACTTGGCAACTGATCATGGATCTCAATATTGTATTCTCCCAGACTCCCAAAAAAGAAAAAATGATCTCAGAATGGCCTGTTATTTTGGCAGGCAGTTAAAAACAATTGCATTTCTACATATTGAGTAGCAGTTGGTACTTTATAAATGGTTAACGTTGGTGTAATTCCAAGAAGCATTAGAAATATTAGAGTTGGTAGCAGCATTACAGCTCAGCAATTCTGCACATAACCAGGAGCTGGGTAATATCCATAGAGCATTTATTACATAACCAGTCACTTGAGAATATGTTTCTGGAAGCAAAATGAGATGATGAAGAAGAAAATTATGGAACAAATGATGCCAAAACAGATATAGAGGAAATTATTCATTTGGAAATACAGATGCATTGAGGTATGGAAGATATTTCTAACAATATATTCACTTATAGAAAATAGCTTTTAATTAGATTTTAAGGAAAAAATAGATATTTTAAAAGGTGGTATAAATATCAGCCTAGTAGCTACTTGGAAATGTTTTTCTTCCAATCACTCTCTTTGGACATTTTTTATACATGTACATTCACAGTTTTTATACATGTACATGCACACACATATAAGGTGATTTTTAATTCAGGAGTCATTATAATCAGGACCCTCTTTTTCTCTACCTTTTATGGAATTAGCCTTCCTCTAAGCCCCCAAATGCAGAGACATGCTGAACAGCTTACTTTCCCCATCATTCCTTTGGCTGGCTTGGAAGCTCTGCTGCTCTATCTGTCCAGGGTACCAATACTCAGATAGCTTCTTCTCATTTTTCCCTGGGACCTGGGATTTCTCTATGGGATTTGGTTCTCCGCCATCAGTTGAATGTTTACCTTCTACATACTTAATTGCTATCATTGCCTTTCTTTCTTATGGAATATTCTAGTCTAGATTTCCACCACTTTCTCTGTTTTTCCAGGAACTCGGGCTCAAAATACTCCACTGTTCTTCATTCCTTCCTTTATTTCACTGAAGTGAGCTACTCCAGCTCCACAATCTTTGTGGGGCTCTCACATCTGTGCAGTCTCTCTCATTGACGTCTCTAGTTTAGCACCTCATAGCTCACCTAGTAAAGTGGTCTGATTGTCGCTCTGCCCGGTTTCACGGTTTCCATCTCTGGGTTTTGCTAGCCGTCACTATGAAAAAAGTAATTGCAGAGGGCACAACCTTTACATTGAAAAATCTGCGACAGGGAGCTGCGGGTGGGGAGCGCCAGCCTTCTGGCTGGCTAGCTTCCTGCCTGCTGGCTCCCGGATGGTGGGCCCCCAGCGCATGGGGAGCCATGCGGCGGCGAGCGCTGTTGCCCTTAGGCCAGCCGCCGCCGCTCAATTGGGATCTATCATGACATAGAGAAACAGAGACACATTTGGCCCACCAGGCACCAACTGCAGTTGCCCACCCACTGATGTGTGTGAATCATTGAAACTTTGAACAATCCCTGGGAATATATGCCATACAACAAGCCACTCTTGCTCCTGCCATTGGGAACAAGAAAGGTCCAGAGCCAGCGGAGGAGCAGCTGCTGAACAAGGACTCAGAGAACATGTGAATGCAGACTAAGCCCACGGAGTCAGAGGTCCAGTGGACTGGGGTCACGAGAGCCGCTCGGAAGCTGTAAACCAGGAGGACCTTGCACAATACCTGCAGAGACTCATTGGAAGCCATTCTTCCCCTGACAGTACAGGCTGTGGTGAAGCTCTGGAGAAGTCTGTAGCAGGATTCCTGCTGCCTGTGCTGACAGTTGGGGAGAGAACACTAACTGATTGTCTGGTCCCAAAGCAGTGGGAAGCTGGAGAGAAAAAGCTACAAAGAATGGCTTTCACCCCAGATAGCTCACTCGAGATGTTAGTAAGAATTGCCTCCTCAGTATTCTATAGCCATGATGAGGAGGAGGCCAAGGAGAGAAAACAAAGAGACTGAGAAAAAGCAGCTGCTTTTGCTGCACCACTAAGAGAAACAGATCCCAGGTCTGATTCCCGGGGCTCCAAGAAGAACTCGACAACTGCATTCATCTGCTACCACTGTTAAAAGCCAGGCTACCTCAAGAGGAACTGCCCTAAGAAGCCCCATGGGCCATGCCCTGGATGCAAAGGAGACCACTGGAGATCGGTCTGCCCTCTGAGGTGGAGGCCCCAGAGCTCAGACCCATGCTACCAGTTAGTCCAACAGGAATGAGAGGGCTTGGGGCATGGTCTGCCTTCTCCCTCTGGCCAGACTGTCATCTCCATCGAGGAGTCCTGGGTAATCATGACTATGGAGGAACAAGAAAACAGCCTGTTGCTAGTCACAGGTGCAAGTCTCTCAGTCCTTCTTTTCAATTCTGGCCTTCCTTCCAGTCATCATACCTCAGTGAAAGGAGTCACTGGTGAGGAGGTAATATGCTATTTTTGACAACCCTTAGGCTGTAACTACTTATTAGATCCTTCTTGCATATCTCTGTCTTCCTGAGAAACCACTTTGAAGATACCACCACGTATTACAGCAGCCATTGATATTTTCCTACTAAACTATCCATAACTGTGTTAGGTTTGTATTGTTCCTATCCTATTTCGTAATGTATGTTTATTATTATGTGTTTCCTACAACAATCATTGAGAATAGTTAATGATTTTTCAATAGGTCACTCATGTATAGCTCTATTTATTTTCTTTAGAAGCCACTTTGAAGATACCAAAGTATAGCACAACAACTCTTGATAATCTCCTACCTCTTTTGTCTTTAACTCACTATTATTTGTCTATTTGTTTTCCTGAGAAACTATTTTGTAGATAATAATATGTAAAACGATAACCATCGATAATTTCCTACCATTTTGTCTGTAATTTGCTAAGTCCCCCCTATTATTATGTTATCCTCCTTTTATTCTTTAAAATAAAAAATAAAAATTAAAAAAAAAATCTGCGACATTTTCACTTGGTTTACAAGTTAAATCCCAGCCCTTTGTCTGCCATTTATCAAACATGCACATTAAACTCTATTCTTACTCAGTGTTTTGGGAAAAGGGCTGCCAATGTGATTCCACACATTTGTGCTTTCTCTTTTTGGGAATAAGCTCCCCTCCTTACCTTCACTTAACTAAAGTAGGACTCTTTTCTATAAGAGGTAAATCAAGTCTCATCATGTTTGATAAAGGCCCACATAATTCCATTTGGCTTAAATTGAAAATATGTTTGAAAGTCTGACCATCCTTAACAATGACCAGATGCTTCACGTGAGGAAGAGCAATGTCAAGCAATGAGAAACAGGGCAAACGCTGCCCACGTCTGGGTATAGGAGGTAGGTAACTTGCATGCCATTTCCTGACAGGTGGGTGGCAGACTAGAGACCAATGCCAGAGACCCTGATTCTGAATGTACACCTCAGCCTTATGATATGCAGCAGGCTGTGGTGTACCCATTGCGTCAGGACAGGTAACCCTCAGAAGCCCTGGAAACCTGACCCTGCCATTTACTAGTGATGTGAAGGTGGACACATCATTTAATAATTCTTTCTCCATTTCTCCAAATCTTTGAAATGGACTGTTATGGTTTGTGCCTGGGTGTCCCCCCAAAGCCTCATGCTGTGATGGGGTGGGCTTTTAGAGTTTGATTGATTATGGGTGTGAGTGCTACACCCACCCTGGGGTGGATAGTTTGCATATGTAAGGGAGAGGAAGAGGCTGCTTGCTGCCATTCTTCCTTTTTGTGCTTGTTGCTTTTGCTGTGTTCTGCCGCCATGAACTGTGGCCCTCTGCCATGTGCCACTCTGCCTTGTAACCTGCCAAGTATGGACTGAAACCTCCACAGACTGTAAGCAAAATAAACCTTTCCTTCCTAAATTTTGGGTGTCAGGTATTTTGTCCCAGCAACGAGAGGAAAGTAACCAAGACATGGACTCAACAGGCTTACTGTGAGGTTAAAATAAGATAATGCATGTAAAGTAATTTGACATAATGCCTGTGATATAGAAAGCCATGGTAAGGGAATCATCTGTGACTATGACACCATGACTGGAAGCCTACTGGTCTCCAAATAATGGCAGTAATATCTCCAAACACCAGTGGCCTAAAGGTGGAATAAGGTTCTTTTGAACTCAAAATGGTTCCCTTTCTCATTCCAGATGAGATATGTGAATTATACCTCCATCAATCCAAGAGTGTCCTGTCAATTTACCAATTCATTTTCTTTTTGGACAGGCAGTTTAAATAATATTTTCTTGGTGGCTAGTAATATTTTAGTCCTATAAATGCAATCTTTTTTATGTTCTACATGTCTCTCACCAGTCCTGGAAGTATAGAGCTGTAGAATATGCACAATGTTTTTAATTGGTCTATGTTTACAATAAGTAACAATTACATTCATTTTGCAGAATTTAATCATCTGCCTTTTATTTTATTTTACCATACACTCACTTTGAAAACACACTATGGACTGCAGAATATTTCTGAGCCTGGAAAGCTCACAATTTAATTATTGAATTAAACTATTAATCTTTTTGTGACCAGCTGCCTAACTGCCTAATTGAACCAACAAGGAAGAATAACATTAAGATTTTGTATAAATTCTAAATATTTCCCAGTAATTATCAGTAGCAAGTATATGAAAAAGGCAAATATTATGTCTGTGGTCCAACTGCCTAAGTTAAAATCCTTACTGTCATTTTCTACTGAGAGACCTTCCACAAGTTATTCTATCTTTCTGTGTAATTCCTATGTCATTTTTGAATGGAATTATTAGAATACATAAGTAGAAGCATATATATATAAATATAAATTATTCAACACTATTTCTGTAATACAAGCATAATGATATAAAGTTTAAATGTCATTAATTGTTATCAATGTCACTTTCATCATTATTATAATTTACCAAGAGATGTGCTGTCTGTGATAGCAGCTTCGAATTCCCTGGTCTCTATCCTGTAGATTTATAATATTCTTCCTTTTCTTTCTCTTGTTTTTCTTCAAGTACATTAAAAATTTTGGAAAACTCCAGTGGGGGATTCCAATCTATAGGAAAGCAGGGCAAGGGATGGGCAGTAGTGGGTTAAGGATCTTGCTCAAAGTGTACATGATTAAGGCTCACTGACTTTTAAAAATATCTCAGGTATTGTGTTCAATATCAAATTGCAACAGCTACTGGGATAGTATTTAAGAAAATGTGTATTGATAACTGATTAAAATGTTCTTTCTCTTTCCATTAAGGGAGGCTTATTAAGTGAAGTGGGTAACTCTTGAGAGTGTAGCAAGATTTGGCAAATCAGTGCTTTTCTGAAGTACATAATTATGCTTTCTGGGGCTAGACCACAGACACTCAATTATTTAGAGGGACTGTCGGGCAACCAGCCCATCAGCTCTTAGATACTGCTTCAGAAGTTGCCTCTCTGAGCTGATTAGAAGAGAGAGTTTTCATTAGACTTTAAAATACATGGAGTATAACACTCCAAAATATCTTCAATTATCTGCTAAGTTATTCTACCAATTCTTCCACCAATTATTAATTATTCAACCCATTATTCTACCTTCCTTCCGTAGAAATACTAAGACAGGGATATATTCATGTGCAGAATTTATAGTGCTTCCTAGTGTTTGAAATCTCTTCCAATTTACTTTTTAATAAATGTTCTTATTTACACATTTGGTAAACTATGTTTTTGGAGGACAATATTTATTTTAATAGTTTAAAATGTAATAGTATAAAGAAGATACTCATTTATGTTTTTATGTGGCTATGTTTGGTAGTCCACAAAAACATCTACTCATGAGTTCATTTAAACTTATGACTATCTTTATAACTTGCCAAGTGATTTGCCAAGATCAGTAAATGGTAATAAATAATGGCAAGACAGAACTCAAATTCAATACTTCTGAATTTAAATTTGCTGTGCTTCATGATGGCTCAGTCCACTTGAACCATAGATTTACAGTACCCAGATCATCAATATGTAATTGGACATTATTTTAATTTATGTACTAATTATTATTTTTGTGTGTCATATAGTATCTTCTAGTTGCAGTCATCTCTTCTCCCAAATTCTCGTGCTCCACCATCTACCAACTGTACACTTTTTATTCACTTGTTCACTTCCTTTTAGTAAAATAGTGGTCTTGTAACCTCAGTGTATAGGAAAAATCATTGGTGGGCTTAATAAACCCATATGTTTGAGATTTTACCCTAGGCAATCTAGTCCCACAATCTGAGAAAAATACTCTTCATTCCCAATCATAAAAATTACTGCACTATCTATATCTGCATGTAGATTCCTGAGCCAGATACTTTACCACTACCACAAATTTTGACCTTCAGTTCCCTGAACTTCAATAATACAAACTTATTAACCCAGATTCTCCTGTATTTTCCTTCCCTACTCCTGAACTTTTTGTTTATCCTTCTTTCTTCCAACACATGAATTTACAGAAAGATAAATCTAGACTTCACCTACTGAAAACAGAGCTCTAGACAATATAATATGCTATTAATCACATTATTTCATAATTGGCTTCTGAGGACCTTTGTCCCACAATTGATCCTCTCTTCCTCTGCCCCTTCACCAGTTCTACTTTTGTATAAGAAACAAGGAGGAAGGAGCAAGTTAATTTTCATCCTCTATGAATGGGCGATCTGAAAGGCAAGGTAAGGGAAAATGAACAGAGTGCCAGATTGGCACCTAAACATGAAAGGGTGAGCTTAGAGTTCTGAGTTTGGAAGACATAGCAGAAAATTTCCAGAAAGTTCCACAGCATAAAGGATGTCAGTGTTTTATGAAATGTTTTTGGATGAGTCCATGAGCTGAGAGACAGAATTCAGGTACACTAACCCTCTTAAAGAAGTCCACATTCCTTCATTATCTAAGGAAATTTCTGTCGTTCAGAAGTGTTTTGATAATTCTCTCAAACCAATTTATTTAAACCAAGAAAACAGCACACTGGTGAGGGTACTTGAAGGAGATTACTGGGGTGATAGTTTGTATTGTTTGAGTAAAGAAGTTTACTATTTGGTTAAGGAATGATCCAATACTTTGGTAGTGATATGCATTCTCAGTGTACTTTTGTTATAAAGATAATATCTGGATCTTAATTTTCCCCGTTTATATTGAATGTATTCAGCACATTTGAACAATTTATTATCACTGAGAATACTGACTCTGCCATATTGGAAAATATAATAACGTCTGGCAAAAAATTAAATTTAGGGGCCATTCATCTCAAGAAAGATCATGAATAGATAATTTATTTCCTTGCTTTACACTAATCCAGAGGGATTGCAGCATGAGGCATTAGGAATCTGCTAATCTCTGTAGAGTTCATTTGCTCTTTATTTTGATAACTTCTTTATATATTATATCATAATGTCTATGCAATCATGCTACCTATCACAAAGGCAGTAGAGAAGCCAAAGTCTGCCTATACCAAATAGTCATTTATTCTATTCAATGATCATCCAGTACTGATGGTGACAACGTCTTAGAGATACTTTTAATAGATGTGTTTCATTTCACAAAAGTGAAAACCTATAGAGAAAGAGAACAGCAATGGCTGGAGTGGGTAGTTCAGTGATGGAGAGCTTTCCTAGCGTTCACAGGACTCTGGGATTTATCTGCAGTGCAACAAACCAAAAGAAGGATGGAGAAAGGGAGTGAAAGAAGGAGAGGGGAGAGAGAGACAGAGAGGGAGAAACACAAAGAGGGAAAGGGAGATTGAGGTTATACCCTAGACCTCTTTCATGTATTTTTCAGTAACTTAAGTTAACTACTGTAAGAAAAACACCAGTAGCAAAACCAATACTAAAATGAAGCAGAAAAGAAAGTATCAGCAAAAGTATGTTAGTTTCCTATTGCTCCTGTCACAGATTTCTACAAACTGAGTGATTTAAAACAACACAAATTCATCATATCTTTTGGAAATCAAAGTGTTCAACAGATCTTTGGGGCCAATATCAAGCTATCTGCATGTTACTCTGTGCTATGTTCCTTCTAAAATCTGTTCTCTTGCCTTATCCAATTTCTAAGAGCCACTGACATTGCTCTACTTGTAGCCCCTTATTTCATTTTCAAAGGACTTCTGTTCAACCTCTGTTTCCAACTTCAATTTGTTACTGACCTTTTTGCCTGTGTGTTATAAGAACTCTCCAAATTACATTGGACCCACCCTCATACAGAACAATTTCCAAATCTCAAGATCATTTAATCACATCTACAAAATCTCTTTTGCTTTGGAAGATAATATATATTCACAGACTCTAAGCTTCGAGATGGAACTTTGGGAGATATATTTTACCTACCATATGGACATTTTATTCTGTAAACTGTTATTGATAATGTAGAGTTTTGCAAGATTCACTGTCATACTTTTTGTTTGAATCCATTGAAACCCAAGACACATAAAAGTTTCATCTGTGAGAAATCTTACCTTGTGTGGACGTTGATGTTCAATTCACACTAAAGCATATTTTGTTCCTTTAAATATAATGGCATATTTTGCAGCCTTGCTATCATTGCACAGAATTCCTTCCTTGTCATGCTGTTGATAAATTTATAAATGGCTGTAACTTATATTTACTCTTTTCTGTATTTGTATTAGTTACTTTCCTGTCACTGTGACAAAATACTAGACACTTACAACATAAGGAGAGGAGATGTTTAACTTTCTGATAGTTTTGGGGGTCTCAGTCCATGGTTAGCTGACCCCAAGCCAGAAACATTATGGTAGAGGGACATGGTAGAGAAAAGATGCTCATTTCACAGTCTCCAGGAATCAGAGAAATAAGGATAAGAACACATCCTTCCAGGTCACTCCCCCAGTGAGTATTCCCAGCTGGGTCCTACCTCCTAACAACAGACCCAGCTATAGATCCATCAATGCACTAAGCCATTGTAAGTATAACATCATGATGATTCAGTAATATTCCAGAATCCCCATCCTTGGAATACATTACACTTTTGGACATTTTAGATCTGACCCATTACAAAATTATACTCATTCCCTTCCTCTTCTGCAAAAACAGCAGTCAAGTGATTACTTGTCCTTAAAACCCTGTGGCAGCCTTCCTATTTAGACATAATTGTAAAAATACACAATTATGTGTGATTCCCCTGAACACAGTTAAAGCAAGATACATCATAATGTCCACAACAATGTGGAAAAGTTTGCTTTTTATTATGAAGTAATGTACACTAAAAATATATATATATTTCTTTAGTCTTTGTTCTTATTTTACATTATTTTTCAGGTACTTTGTACATTTAAGTGTCATCTGAATATTTTTACTTGCATACATGACGTTTTTTCAAATTCCTATTCAATCTGAATTAGTTTCTTCGAAAGTTTCATTTCTATTCCCAATGCTCATCACTGAAGATGTTAATATTATTAAGTAAGTGTATATGTAATATTTAAATCTTAGTGCATTTTTTGTAATATCACTTGAACTTAAGAAAATTGTATTGTATGGCAGAAAAAATGTCTTCCACTGAATAATCCATAACTTTAAGGAAAGTCTAAAGAATTCAAATAGAAATGATTCCAAGCCCCAGCATCTCCTAGGAAAAGAGTGCAATTAGTTGATGGTTTTATTTAACAGAAGCAATAACAAAAAGAAGCTGTAAATAGGTGATATTCAAATTTAATTTTTTGAATAGATACGGTTTGATTGAGGTTATTCTTTGTAATATAGCATCCTTGGCTGCATTTCACGGAAACATATCTATGATTAGGTATTAGTGGGGTTGGGGTCAGTTTAATCTATTATCTATTCTAGAAACAGGTATTCTGCACAGTGCCTGCTAATGGGAATATGCCATAGGTTTCAAGCCTTATAGAGCTGTGTAAGAGCATCAGAAAAAGGTTGTTTATGAGCTGGGATATGCATGTGTGTTTTTGTATGTGTGTGTATATATGTGTATATCTGGGTGAGAAAATTCTACCTGTGGCAGAAGGCAGGAAGAGAGGTGAAGGGCAAAGCTTTGTCATTTTAATGCTGATTGAAGATTCTTGGCACAATCTGACTTTAACTACTGTATATAGAAAATTCTTTCTTTTTACTCTAGTTTTATATATATGTATATTTTGTTTTTCAAAATCAAGGACTTTAATCCATTATGGATGACAACTTTTATTTACATTAATTTTGTAGCCTATTAAATGCAGATGCTGTTCATTATCTATAACTATAGAAAATGTTTTTTCTATAGTTAATGAATTCATTCATTTCAGAATGAATCATATAAAATGAACTGAGTGGAATAGGATATATATATTATAGTTAATACTCATAGGACTAAAAACTAAGTTCAGTTTTTGCTGAATATCTGATGGGGGATGGGAACACATAGAAGTGCTCTAATCCAAGGAAAATATTGATTTGTTTGCATTTGACCTGCCACATAGTGAGAAAGCAATGCTAATTTTCAGATAAGTATATACAGCATGCCCAAGTCTGGTCAGGTGTTTTTGTAAACGGTGTTTCCTGGTTATGTTCTTCTTGTGGGTCACTTGCAGTTGTTTCTCCTCAGCAGAACAGCCAGACTTATGTCCTCAAGGGTCATCTTCCTTTTAAAAATAACTTTGTTCATGTGCCAAACACATGCTAATTCAGAATCTGACGTCAGGCAAACTGTTCATCGCCTGGTGGATAGTGCTGATCTGGAGTCAGAAGACTGAGTAAGGTGCAGGCAATGCCGTTTGCAGGGCCCAAGTCTTGTAAATGAGGATGCACTAGGGACATAGATTGTGTTAGTCTGAAGCATCACAGGAAAAGTGTTTGGTGACACAGTTATGGGTGCAAAACAGGACATAAAGCTTTACAGTTTTATGTTTAGTTTTGATTATAGCTCAAGTCATTGATGTTATAACAGTCTACCTTAGTGGAAAATTAGGAGAATCATTTCCAAATGTTTGGAAGTTGCAACTGAGCCTGCCATTTTTTCTTACTAGCACAAATAGCCCAGTCAGGAGCAAAAGCACCTGATACAATCACTGTGTATTCTCCTAGGTGGATGAGGATGGCTTAGGTGGTGAGGGAAATTGACCTCTCATGGCAGTTACGTAAAGTACTTTTGAAAGTTAGATGATCATATAGCATAACAGGATTAAATTAAATTCTATGCATTTTCTTAAATTCTTAACAGTATGAATGGAATTAAGCATACAAAAAACTTTTGTATTTGTTTAAAACATAATCATAAATTTGACAGTCAGGTCTTGTCCAATAGTTCCTCCTGCTTATCCGTAATTTCCTAGTTGTGTGGTGGCCCAGGATTGTGGCTGCTTTGTTTCACAATCACTGCTTACGTAGTAACTGATGGTCATTTACAATCTTCACAAATCCACCCCATCACTAGTGCCACTATTCGGTGTGAAAACCGAGGCAAAAGAAGTAAGAATCCGATACTGACCTGCTGATCCACCACAGAAAGACAGTATGAGGGCAGCTGCTATGGCAGCTGAAAAATATTTACCTGAGAAATGTGTCCTTGCATTCCCAGGGGCGGGTGCCAAGAGGTCAGCACCCGGAGGCAAACCCAGGTCTCTGTTTCTTCTAGGAAGTTCATGCTTTCACCATTAACTGGGAAAACATTTACAAAGAAAAAGAAGAAAGGGGGAAGGGAAACAAAGGATTCTATTCTACGAGTCTTCTGCTCCTTTTTCTTTTCTGCTTCCCTTAAATAAATTTCAAATAATTGAATCATGGCGGCTTTTTGCTTCCCTGAAGAAATACTCATTTTTTTTGGTGTGGTTCTTTTCAAAGTGCTGAAGGGATATTTCTGTAGCAGCCTTAAATTTATCCAGGTTCACACTCGAATTGGGTTTCTGACACATGTCAAATGCTATGCTTCTTCTAGCACAGTGGAAAAACCACAACCAATAGCTGTGGAAAAACCACAACCAAAAGCCCCTACACTTGACGGCTTGGGGGCTTTTCAGGGCACCAGAGTTCTTAGGGTGAGGGCAGTCACACTGAAGCTGTATACAAGGTAGATGTGTCACAAAGTAAGTCAGAGAACCCGTATCATTATCACGCATATCGGATCACAGCTCAGGCAAAACAGGAGCCTTGTCAGATTTCCAGCAATGGTGAGAAAAAGCTAGCTTGCATCTGTCCCCAGTCAAGCTTGACCTGTGCTACAAGGGCAGAAAATTCACCTTCCTATTTTTTCCATTCTCCAGTTGAGTTTCCAGTTGAATCATTTGTGCATGCAGAACACTCATTTTTCTGACTTATCGTCGTAACTACAGAAACATAATGCCTGGCACAGAAGAACCATGTAATCAGTACTTGTTGGATGAATTAATGCAGTACCCTTCAAAACTGTGTACATGTAATATCATAGAATAGCAATAGGTTTTTGGATGAGAGGTAATTTGAAACTCATTTCGTTTCTGTATTAGTTTTCACAAAGTTCTTAACTTCACTGAACCTCATTATTTTGCCTATAAAATAGGTACAGTACAATTCAACTCATAAAACTGTAATAAATGTTAAACAGGCCTACAAAGGAATGGATGTATATCAATCCTCAACACATGGGCTTGTATCGTTAGCTGATTAATGTCCTGGAAAGTGGGACTTCCATCCAGAGCTTGAGTTTTCAGAGAATATTTGTGTGATCTTCCAAGGCATAATTTTTCTCTGGTGCTTAATTTTTTGATGATCTCTCTTAAATTTGAAATTTCTTTCTCTGTCATATGCTGTCCACTCTTCCAAAGAAGATTCACTCAGAAAGTGTCACATCAGATAACACTTATATTCTCACATAGAATTTTACCTTATTAACATCAAAAATCTTATTTTTAGGTCTTAGTTTCCTATTGCTCCCATAACAAATTGCATGAACTCAGTGGTTTAAGGTAAATTAAATTTATGTTGTATATTTCTGGAGGTCAGAAATCTGAAAAGTCACCAGTGGCCACGCAAGGTCACCATAACATTGATTTTTCTGTGTCTTTCTTCATGTAAGGATATTTATGCTTCCATTACGCTTTTCTGAGTGATCCATGATAGTCCCCTCTTATTAAAATCCCTTAATTAGCATCATTAATGCCAACTGCAGCCTTAATTTGCTCTTGTCAAGTAAAGAGACACAGTTACAGATTCCAGGGATTAAGACACGCATCTCCTCGGCTTAATTATTCTGCCTATGACAGCCACTTTGCACAAGTGCTTCACTGACACTAATCCAGTTAGTTTTCAGATGTTCTGAGAGGCAAATGTTGCTCCCTTTATGCGTAATAAAAATAAAACCAAGTGAGATGTGATTTCTTGCTGGACATGATGAACAGCAGGCACATAAGGATTCTGAGGTTCTCTCTGCTGTCAGTTCTGTGTTCTTGGCCTGAGAACATGAAGCTTTTTAGCACAGGATGCTTGCATCCCTTTAATCGCCTTTCTTTTCAGACACTGACTGCAGAAGACTTCTCAGTTCATTGCATGATGAGAGTATGTATGTTAACACCCACTCTGTTGCTTGAGGTATCTTTTACTCTGTTCTATTCCAATAAAACTGGGAAACACAAATAAGCCTACTTCTGTTTTCAAACATGAAACAAGAATTTTCATTATGCAGACATATGAAAAAATGAAGCCCATAACTGGTAAAATATGAGTTTTCAATTTATTTTTGAATGATAAAATTAAATATGTATACACGTGTTTTCACATATATTTGCATATAGATAGTGTTACTGCAGCAATTTTTAGATTGGAGTGATAGTTTAGAATATACACTGAGCTGCCTTGGAAAAGCTTCTCTATCCTTTGCTTGTTAATGCCAATATTAAAAGGTTTCTCCCATGTGAGTGCAGTTACTCATAGTGAATCCTGTTGTACAACTCATTAGTATGTATCTCAGTGCGTGTGAGTCATTTATGCAGGTATCAAAAGACTGTACTTTATGAATCAGATGTGTCTGTTTGTAAGATATATGCCAACGGACCTCTAAGTCTTTGGGAGATCTTGGAAAACTTTAAAACAATCGTGTTCTCATCTCAGAAGCAAGCTCAATGCTGTTTATGAACCCTAGCTAGTTTTTAAGCTTGAAGAAATGCTAGATCTTATTCCTTCGCCTACAAGGTAATTCTGCAGATCAAATGAAGCTTGCAAAGTTCAGCGTGACCTTACACGGAAACAAGGCAGGACTGAAACTTCCCTTCTCCCACCCTACTCCACTAAGACTTCTGTTTTAATTCCTTTATCAAATGCTTCCTTTCCCATGCTGCAGATACAGCGCTGAGAGCTTTGAAGATAGACTTTGTTTTAGTCTGTATTTCCTGTTCCTCTTGAGATTTGGGGCTATAATGATGTAAGAAAAAGAAAGGGAATCAGTTTTTCTTGTATTTTAAGTCGACCTAAAGACAGAGTCTCATCTTTATTTCAATGATAGTAAAATTTTTCCATTCATGTTTGCTCGATTAAAATTAAAAGAGCTAATGTCTTCTTGCACTGGAAAATGTACCAGTCCTCTTGGGATAACAAACATAATTCATTCTCTCTCTGGCAACCAGTGAGATCACTTCCTTGTTGCTGAACTTATAGATTATTGAAACTGCTGAGGCTTTGTTAAAAATAGAGCCCTTTAATAAATGTCTTCCTTCTAATTAGAATAACGGTGATACATTTTGTTGTAGATTTTTGTTTTTTTTTTCTTTTAGGGAAATTTTGAAAAATTCTCTATAATGCATCTGTCATGTAGACTTGATTGGAAGTGAAAGTCCTGCTGTATCTGCTGCTATGGAGTGGTAAGAGAAGACACTGTCCTTCAGGCAGAGTGATGGAATTAGTTGAGAACACTGGATTTTTTTGGAGTGAGTTTAAAGGTTTACAAGATATTGGGCAGTTCTGAACTAAACACATTTTCTTGAAGTGTTCTACGTGGATGGAAAAAGCCATTTCCCACATCCTTCCAGGGCAGAAATTGGTGATGCATCATTTTAAATTTTAGAAAGATATTTTAAATTTGTTGTTAAATAAAGACAAATGTCCTGTGTGAGCATCAGAACAGTATTTAAGGGAGGCAGGTGGTGAAATTTAAAGCTGATTTCTCTATTAAAAAAAAATTACTCTATTCCCTTTGGTAAGTATGTGCAGAAGCTATGCATAATTGAAGAGCAATGCGTTTGAAGTCAGGGTGCTTAGATTCAACTGCTAATGATGCTTCTTTTATATCTGAAACTTGGGTAATGGTAATTCAATCATTCTTTAGTTTCTTCAAGGAAAATGAGTGAATAATATGATGTACCTCACAGTCAGTTGGTGTGAATCACTTTCATCCATTCACTTAATATTAACAGAGGTACTAAAAACAAAATATTATTAGCAGAAACTAAGATTTATTGAGCTATTTCTAGGCACCAGATCTTGCATGAGTTCCAAATGTGCTAGCTTACTGATCTCTGGTCCCAGGGAAGCCAGAATAACTAAGCAACTTGCTACTAACTGCAAAGAACAGCATCATTTTTATCCTGAGTTTGGTGTAAATGTAAATAATTTCTTAGTGTTTTAAAACCTATAAAGAGTTAGGAAGCATAACTGATATATATTACACCAATTTTGTGTATAATAATGCATACAACTAAAGCATAGAGAACTTAACTCAATTGGCCAAATTCAGATACCAGGTAAAAGTGAAACTCATTTGAGTCTATCTATTCAAATATGTGCAAATGCTTAAAAGACTCTATAACAATTGCGTGATAATGTGCTTCTTAAGTATGTTTGGTTCACCTTTCGTTAAGGTACTTGGAAGGATTTTATGGCCTTGCCCTCTTCACTCTAGGTGTGGCTAGGGACTTGCTTGGGCCAATTAGATAAGAGAAATGGTGTAGGTCCGTGAGTCAGTTTGGGTAGAGCTTTGTTATTACAGTGATGCTTACAGAAGCTTAAGGAAGAGGATATGTCTGTAACTCAAGTGACAATCTAATCTAATCCTACAGCATCAGTGTAGCAGCCCAGGGTGAGGAAATTTGCCTATACAGTGCACAGTATACCTGCAAGAAATACATGTGTGTTTTAGTTTTTTTTTTTTATATTTGTTTTTTTTTTTTTTTTTTTTTCTGCAGTACCGGGAACCGAACTCATGACCTTGCGCTTGCCAGGCAGGCGCTTTGCCGGTAAGCTAAATCCCCAGCCTCTACATGTGTGTTGTTTTGTTAAGACACTAAATGTTGAGGGGTGTGGGACTACCGGTTAGTGAGGTGCTGCTCAATCTTTCTCTGAGGTCAGGTTATACCCTTAACATTGGAGCAAGTATTTCCGTCAGCGTGGACTGAATGCTAATCACCATTGTGATGGTCTCTGCAGCTGAAACCTATCATGGTCTGAATGTATCCTTCAACATTCATGTATTAGAAATTTAGGAGGGGTCTAAAGGGAACTATTTAGATCAGGAGTGTTCCTAAGGCCTGGATTAGTGTTAGTATAAGAAGGATTTGTGGGAATAAATTCACTTCATCACCTTCCTACCAGGTAAGGAAGGATATACTGGATGCAGCAATACGGCACAATCTTGGACCCAGATAGTAAACTTGCCCATGCCTTGGTCTTGGACTCGCCAGCCTCAGGAAGTGTCAGAAGTGAATTTCTGTTTTGCATAAATTACCCAGTCTGAAGTGTCCTACTGTAGCAGCACAAAACAGACTAAGTGAAGAGCTTGGCATATAAGAGTGCACCTCTCTTAGACGCACTTTGCGTACTTTTAAAGAGGCCCCAGGGAAATCTCCACCCGCTCTGTCAGGTGAGGTTGACCATAAAAAGAGGAGTATTCATGAGTAAGCAGGTCCTCATCAGATGCTGCACCAATTTGTGCCTCCAGAGCTGTGCAAAATAAGTCTGCATTGTTCATCAGCTTGTAAGTTCATCCCATTTTACAGAAGCATTTGCTACAGCAGCATGAACAGACAGAGCCCCTACTATGGCCTACTTTCAGCTACTGACATGGTGGCCCGGAAGTTGGATATGGAGTGGAACAAAGTGGACCAAGTCAGTTCTGGCAAGGCCGCAACAGGCCAGCTGCAGGACACATACAGCTCAGTGAGAGGAATGTGTGTGACTTCTGACTGTATTGAATTTGCAGCATACAGAAGCAAAATCAAATGGGATATTAGAGAGAGATGCACATGAATTTTATTTTATCAAGAATGTGGTAAATGAGAAAGCAATACATTCTTCTGTACTTAAGTACAAATCTTTTCTAACCTAGGACCCACCATGCGAAAGGTGTTGTGATAACTGCCCTGGTGCCCATCAAAACCTGTATGCTTATCCATGACTACATCAATTCCGAGCTGTAATAGTAGGACTGAATTCCATTGAAATCACTTCCAATCTCAATGCTAAATTTAGATAATTTCATCAGAAATATGGAATGTGTACTGGAACGTTTATCTTCATCTATCTCTCTATCTGGATAAATGCGTTAGAAATTTATGACACAAATCCTCTTTTTCAGGATTCAGCATGCCCCAACACTTTTCCTCTAAATAATAACAACAATACTTTGAAACTTTAATGAGTTTAGGATGTATTAAGACTGAGATATGTATGCTTGGAAATAGATGCTCTAAGTGGCAGATACTGCCATGTGCTTATCAATCTGATTAGATTTTTCTGAGAATACAAAAAAGCTTATTTTCTTATTCTCTTTAATGGTTTGAACAAGCTTCCATTCTTAATCTGGTAATCTGAGCAACCTAGTTGAAGATAGGGAAATGTAATGTAGCAACCACTGTTAATTCATATTATTTTTTCTTGAAGCCTTGTATCACTTTAAATGTTCTTGCTTTGGTTTGTTTCTGTTTGTGATACTGGTATGCTGCCATTGTTCTATTTTTTGTGTGTTTGTGTCTCATGTATTACTCTTTTTAAAATGAAAAGAGAAAACAAAAAAGAAGCCTACATTTCCTGGCCTCCCTTGTAAGTTTGTAGATAGTGAACTGACGTACACCACAGTTAGACCATACCCAGTTCACATAGTCCTTTCTTTGTACTATGCACAAGCTGAATGCAGGGGATTAGGTAAAACTTCCAAACTAATGGTAACATTAGGTGAATAAAACCCCAGATTATTGGAGTTGTAAACCCATTTGCTACATGTCAATTTGACTTTGATAGAGTTATTTTATTTCATGTTGTCGTTTGAACTAAACCAGCTAGTGTTAATGAGCCTGATTAATACCCTCTTCCTAGATAGAGCTATACTATATTTGCTTTGAAGTAAAACACTGACATGAGGTTCCATATTTTTATATGCATGAAGAGACTGAGGTATAGAGTACTTCAGTGAAACAATCAGGTTAGCTATCCAACAATTTAGATTATCTTAGTAGAAACAGAAGTAATCCAGAATGAATTCAGTAGGTAACAAGACTCTATTCAGAACATTACATATTACCAAAAATAGAAAGGAATAATTGTATATTGCATCTCCCTAGTATAAGAGATGAGTAGCCTCTTTCTCTACTCATAACTTTTAGAAGATGGTTTACAGCATGAGATTATTAAATATTCCTTTTAATAGTAGGTTGAAGAACATCACAGCCTATTGCTGAAAGCAGCAAATTTAATTTAGATTAATGAAAATGCTCCAAGTATTGAGATGTTGAGTCTTCAAAGACTCCTGTTCTAATTTTTGCAAACTTACATGGAAATAAAAGTGTTTGATAAAACTTTGTGGCAAACTGATTTTTTAAAATCAAATGAGTAATTAACAAGCTGTGCCAGACATGGCTTTCATCACCTAGATGGCCCTTCGAAGAAGTACCTGCTGTCCTACTGCAGGGAATAAAGTCAGCAAAGATTCTATCTGTCAGCGCTATCAATTTTTGCTTCCTGTGGAGAGCCAGGGCCAGATGACATTCATCCAATGATAAATTCTGGCTAGTTGACCAGCAGTACTTTCTCATGGGCTCTGAGTGGGTTAGCTGAGTCTTGAACTAACCTCAATCCCAGCTGGTTTCCCCCTGTGCCCAATCCCGCTTCCTGACCTGTCTTCTTTCAGCAGCTGATACATACCGAACATCTCTCATCCCAAATTTCATTTCAAATCTTTCTGGGAAAGTCAACCTGCAACCCAGACTGCAGAGGGGCTGGAAGATTGGCAGGCAGACATCAATTTAAAATTAAAATTTGAATATAATTTTTGTTTCAGCAAGGACACACTGAGCAGTCAAATGTTAATACTGTCACTACTCTATACTATATCTCTCGATTCCTCTATACAAGTTCAACCAACTGTAGATCAAAAACATTCTGAAAAATATTGCATCTGTGATGCATATACATAGGCTTCCATTTCTCTCATCATTATTCTGTAAATAATCCTGTTTACCATCTACATAGCATTTTAGTTTTATTAGGCACTATAAATAATCTAGAGAGGATTTAAAGTGTATGAGAGAATGGACATAGATTATATGCAAATGCTATGCCACTTCATACAAAGAACAGAAGAAGCCGTGAATTTTGGATCCTCAGAATGTTCTGGAACTATCACCCTGCAGATACTTGGCTTTGGAGTTAAGGCCAGAGATTTTAAATTGTATATCAAAATTTCTGACCACTTTTCTTCGTTTACTTTTACTTTAATATTTTTCTAGTAAAGAAAACATTTTTTTCTTTTCTACTCTAGTGCAGGAAGGAAAATTAGTTAACTAATTTAATGCAGTACATGGCTGCCAGAAATCACAAAGGTATGTAATACTACCTGGTAATCAGCATAATCACGTTTTAAACAAATTGGCCCCATAGACATTGATGAGAATTGTTTTATTTAGACCTGTTCTTTGGCTTCTTCCTCCCTCTTCCCATATAGATGAATGTATCCAACAATATAAGAGGAAAGTAACCTAATAGATGAGGTCTGATCAATAGGTATAAGGGATGTTTACATTAAAAATTGTTACAATGAAAGATACATTGCCACTAATCACCCTCAAGATGATTCTCTTTGCTTCAAACACATTTGTGGCATCATTCCTGCCAATTTCTGGAGCAAATCCTCTTTTGTGAGTGTCTTTAATTGCACTCCTGCAGTTGCGTGAATTTTTTTAGATGTTTATCTTTCATGGTTATTTTAACACTAAGGAAGGGCCAGAAGTTCCATGGTGCCAGATCTGGTGGATAAGGTGAGTAAGGACGTGTTGCAATGTTTTTATGAGCCTGCCTTTCTCCTGGATGATTCCAGCGGCAACATTCACATTTTTGATCTACTTCATAGGATCACTCAAAAAACAGACTCCTAGAACTGCTTAAAACACTGGCAAGAAGGTGGGGTAAGTGCATTTGAAGTGAGGGTGAATATTTTGAGTGAATGAGCACAGTGTATCTTTTACAGTAGTAAGTTTTTTTTAATTTAAACATTCACTGTGTATGATCACCTCTATATCTCTCGGGGTGTGTCTTTGCCATGATTATAAATAACTATTCCTATAATCTTGTATTGTAACTACTTCCAGAATCACAACTACTCAAGCCTGAAGCCTGGCTTGATTGTTTATTAAAATGATACAACCAGTTCAGTCCAGTTTCTACTGCTATGCATTTCTGGAGTACATTTGTGGTCCTTTTTATATGGGACAGTAAAAATTATATTTATCTATGGTATGAGATAAGACACTGGACAACCTCCATTCCACAAAACAAATATCTCTCTGCATTGCTGACCTTAGAGACTGACATTGATCACTAGAGACCTAATTCTTTAGGTTTAGGAAGACCAAGTAATGTTTTACTGCACATAAGTCAATTGCTGTTATAAATAATTTATATGAATTATCATGAGTCTTCAACTCTAAAACGGATTGCCCTTATCATAGTTATCCTATTTCAGGAATGGGGAAATGAGACTTGGAAATCCCAGTAAAATGCCATGGGTCACAGAACTAATTCAGATAAACTAGGAATCATATTAAAGGAGCCTCTTAACCACTAGAGTGTTCAACTAATATTCAAAGTAAGGTGGTTCTTTGAAGGATTCTTTGAATAAAAAATAAGTAAAAAGACAATCCACTAGCATAGCTGTGATAATTGTACTGCTGATGTCTAATGCTTTATTGAAAGGAACAGTTAATGCTTAAATTTTTTTGACCAATTTTTCATATGGTAATCTGAACAACTAATTGGAAGACAATATGTAATATAACAACCATTGGTGAGTTCTTACCAGCTTATCTAGTGAAACTATATCATTTCTAATGTTTCTTTTAATTATTCTATATTCTTTTTAATGGTTTGATCAATCTAACATTCTTACATCTGGTAATCTGAGCAATTTCGTTGAAGATAACACTATGTACTATAACAACCACTGTTAATTCCTATCGTTTTGTTTTGAAGTCCTGTATCATTTTATTGGTTTTTGCTTTATTTTGGTTTTGTCTGCTGTTGTTATTTTGTTATTTTTTTATTCTCTTTAAAGTAAAAAAAAAAAATGAAAAAGACAATCCACTTGATATACAGGTTAGCATACACATGTGAGTTTATGCAGCATTGCCTTGGGAGGTTGCGTCATAGGAAAGTAGGATATAACTGGGAAGAGGAGGGATGGAGAAGAGACTGGAAGATCTAAACAAAGAATGGGTTTTGGGCAAAGGCAAGTGTGGATGGCAAGCAATGCTGAATGGGGCCATCAGTCAAATTTTCTTGTTTTTTTCTGGTACTGGGAATCGAACTCACGACCTCACGCTTGCCAGGCAGCCGCTGTGCCACTGAGCTAAATCCCCAGCCCCTGAATGGGGCCATTGGACCAGTGCAGAGAAGCCTAAAGGCAGTGGATGTCTTCTCCTTGGAGCTGGGATTTAATGCATGACACAGAAAAACAGAAGTGCCAAGAAATGATTTACTCTTTGGTTGACTGGTTCTTTCCAAAATTATTTTAATTTCTCCACATAGCGCTGAACCACAGTGACAGCAGAATAGTCCAACTTCAATGTTCAAATTGATTCAGATCTGTTCTCAGCTATAAACTCTTTTAAGAATGGTTATTCCACAAAATCAAATGCAAAGTTATTTATGTTGTCTACGAGAAGGTGAACTTGGGGTTAAGGGAGTTAACAGTTAATTAACTATATCTTATCTATTGAAAGAACTTAGTTTCTAATCAAAAGTCACAACACAAGATCTGCGAATTTGTTTTTGTTCAATATACTCTCTTTTACAAATTTTTTACTTCTAGCAGTAGATAAATCACACAATTTGCAAACTATTTTTGTTTTAGGAACTGATTCCTTAGAGAAAAAGAGTATGATTTTACATGGTTGTTCTTCTGTCTTCT
>NW_004955478.1:2545027-2567578 GCF_000276665.1 Chinchilla lanigera | reverse complement strand
TTTTTGTCTTTTTGAGACAGGGTCTCGCTATGCAGTTCAGGCTGTCCTTGAGCTCACTTTGTAGCCCAGGCTGGCCTTGAACTTGTAGTGATCCTCCTGCCTCAGCCTCCTGAGTGCTGGGATTATAGGCATGAGCCACCAGTCCAGATCAAAAAAAATGTACTTGAAAGACTCTTCCAGAATGTATTTCCATACCTCAAGTCATCACCTGACACTTTAGATTCAACTCTGATTTCACAAAACATTTAAATGACAGAGCAAGTTCTGTGATCGCTTACTTTGCAAGCGGGGGTGCTTTTTGCATGGGCTGTATACACTGTTTGTGTAAATTACTTCGAAGTTTGGCGGATCTCTTTCTAGAGACAGGGATCCTTCCTGTTATTATTTCACAAAAAATGTGCTCGACTCTCCAAACTTTGCATTAAATAAACACAGTTCATGTTCTGAATTCTGACAAGTCATGAGCTTGACAGTGCTAAATTACTTTTAAAAGCAAAGAAAAATATTAAAAATCAGCTTGTCTTCTTAAAAAAAAATCTGCTCTAAATTCTTCACTGCTGAAAAAGAGCAGAGCTCACATCAAAGTGTGACTCATGATACAATGTCTGATGATTTTCTCCCCCTCCTCCTGCCTCCTTAAACATTGGTCATGTACTCCGTGATTTTCTGGCAAGCTGAAAGTCACATAAAGGATTGAACGGAAGGGGAGGCAATATTTAGCTTAATTCTTCATGAAAATACAGTGAGCTACTCAAAGACTGCAGAAGAGTGTTTACAGTTGCAAAGTATAATGATATTATAGTGTATATGCCAGTCATCTCCCACCAGTTTATTCATGTATAACCAGTTGGCAGAATGGATAAAATGGGTGAATGTTTAAATAAAAAAGCCCAAGATGTTTGGTTCAAAGTATCACAGTACTGCTTTTTCTCGGGTCTCCAGGAAAGAAGTATATACATATGGCAAATAGTTAAATCAACTTTCACCTCTTCTCTACTATTTGCCCAAGAAATACCAACACCTATTGAAGTGGACAGCTCTCTTTTTAATCTTAAGTATAAGCAGTGGTATGATGGTTTAGCAATAAAAGTGTGAGTAGGGCTTCCAGAATTCTCAGATCCATGAGTGATAATTTTCATAGGTAACCAAACTAACTGAAGAGGTCTGTCCCTACTACAAATAAGAATTAGTTTTTGTTCTTTTGTCACTAGTTTTATGTATTTAATATGAAGAGCTTGGTGAGTTTAATTCAACCTTTCATCTACATGTCTAGGTATAGTGCATAAATATGCTCTTTCTGATGAAATATCAATATGGTCACACTTTTATTAATTATATATCTAATTTACACAATTCCATTAAACAACTGATACCTTGCATCAGTGTGTATCTAATGTATATCAGGGACTGAGTTAGAACTCATTGTCAAGTACATGGGTGAGTTAAGCATCTCAACTTTAAGAGTCTTGGTAGATATCCCTTCCAAAACCTGCTGATAAAGGAGAAAAAAACTCCCAACCCATTAGATATCTGGTACTAGTTCTTGTTCTCTAAAATCGAAGAATGAATTTTAGGAACAACGGAAGTTAACAGCAGGATGTATTTACTGGGGGAAAGAAAGCTTCTGTCGGAGAGAGTGGCAGAAGCTGTACCAAATGAGTGTCCAAGACACCTGCCTTTTCTAGGGATTTTTATAGAACAAATCCACAATATGAGGTGGGTCCAAGATGGAAAAAATGAGAAATTGAAAGGTGGGCATGAGAAGGGACAAAACTCTGATTAACCAATAAGATCACTAGTATAATTGCTCAGGTGAAATTGATTAAATCAGGATCAAATATGGAAGCGAGGAGACATGGAGCTTTTCCCATAGGGGGTTGGGTTAGTGACTCTTCCTGGCTTTTTCAAGGTGATAGAGACCTATTTAGAATATCAATCCCTGATGTTTACCCTTAGGGAGTTATGTGGGTGCGTTTGTTTCATCCTTTGTCTTGAGGTCTGGCCCACAGCAGAGGTGTCTGTCTCTGCCACATTTGCAAGGTATCTCTCCTTCCACACTGGCTCTTTCGAGGGCCCAGCCCTACGTGACTGCCTATAATATTTCTGTCTAACTCAGTTGCCTACAATACTTCTGGGTCTCACTCAGGAACCATAAGAATGGTCCATTTTTTGCAGTAAGTCTCGGGGCCCTTTGACAACATCTAGCAGCATTTTTGATTGGTATAAGTGAAAGAAAGTGATTGCAGCTATTGGCCTCCAGTTGGTAGGGACCAGGGATTCTGCTAAACATCTTCCGCTACAGAGCAACTCTACCCTGCATCTCGCATTGCAAAGAATGAGCTGGCCCCAAATGTTAGTAATACCAAGGTTAAGAAAATATGGAAAAAAAATTCTATAAACAACTACCATGGTGTATAAAAGAACTTCTGGTATTTCTTCAAATAAAGTTGTTCTTCAGCAAGAACAAAATCATATTGATCTTTGGGGGCAGAAGCAGCTGCAAGTGGGTAGGGAAAGTGCTGAGAATAATTGTTGGTCTTCTCATGTAAGAACATGTCTAAAACGTTGCCCTCTGCCACAACTGTTATAAATGAGACATACCCACAAATTAATCTTTTCTTTTAATTTAAAGAGAATAAAAAAAACAATAACAAGATAACAACAACATAGACAAACACAATAAACTTGGTACAGGGTAAAAGTAGCAACATAGATACTAAACACTGACCCATGTATACCATGTAATACATGCTAAACTTTGTTCTAAATTTCTCATATTAACTCCAAAACTGGAAAAGTAAAGGGGATACCATTATTTTACTAACTTTTATAGACGATGAATCCAATACCTAAAGGGATTAATTAAGGAAGTGTATGGTCCCAGAACTGTAAGGGATACAGCCTTGATTCTAACCTAAGTTATTTGGGTTCAAAGCCTTCGTTCTTACCTGCACATAGGTAATCAGCATCTTCTACGTCAATTGTTAGAATTGTAGTCTTAGCTAGTGTCCAGGTGTGTGATTTTTTTTAACAAGTATTTCTCTGTACCTCGTTTTTCCATCTGTAAGATGGACCCTAGTTTTTGACTTTGGTTTTGGTAGAGGTTATATAGATTAATGTATGTAAGACATTTACACTTATGCGTAGAATAGAGTAAGTTCTTAGTAGATTTCACAGATGGGGATGAAATTGGTTCTTCCCCATGGCATGTGAAGTTTGTGACTCTGGTACAGTGGAAAAAGTATAGCTAGCTCTTGGAGTCAAATGCAGCTGATACATACCTTTCTACTCTCTGTAATTAGCTATGCAACCTTTGAGCAACTTAGAAAACTCTTTGGGCCTCATTTTTCTCTGTTTTTAATCTGCTAAATAGAAACTATTCTTGGGATAGATTAAGGATAAAATATTCAGAGGAAATTCATAGTGCAACATCCTGCATAAAGAGAAATAACTCAACAGAAATGACACTTTAAGCACTGTGAACCATCAAGAAATCATTTTTTTTAATTTTAAGAAATAAAAGAAGGAAAACATATTAACAGACATTCATTTAAAAATAGCTTAAGAACAGTACAAACAAAACAGAGTTACAGACAAAGTTGTAGGAAATTAACAGTGGTTGTTGTATTACTTATGGATATCTTCAAAGTGGTTTCTGAAGTAAACAAATAGAGAACCAACATTGTGAAAATGGCCATACTACCAAAATTGTTATACAGATTCAATGAAATTCCCATTCAACTACCATTAGCATACCTCACAGATCTAGAGAAAACATTCCTTAAATTCATCTGGAGCCAGAAGAGACCCAGAATAGCAAAAGCAATCTTGGGCAATAAAGACAAGTCACATGGAATCACAATCCCTGACCTGAAATTATACTACAAAGCTACTGTAAAATCAACCTGGTACTAGCTAAAAAACAGGCCTGAGGATCAATGGAACAGACTGGAAGAAACAGCCACAACCACAAACACACTCAACCACCTAATCTTTGATAAAGGGGTCAAACAAACTCATTGGAAGAACAATAGCCTCTTTAATAAATGGTGCTGGAAAAATTAGCTTGCCACCTGCCAAAGACTGAAAATAGACCCAAGTCTATCACCATGCACCAAACTCAAGTCAAAATGGATTACAGATCTCAATGTTAGAACAGAGATACTAAATCTATTGGAAGAGAAAGTAGGAAAAAACCTTGAAGCCATAGGGGTAGGCAGAGAGTTCATGAACAAAAACCAAACCACACGTGGAATACTTCAAAGAATCAACTGGGATCTCATCCTACTGAAAAGTTTCTGCACATCTAAAGAAATCACCAGCAGAGTAAAAAGAAAACCCACAATTTGGGAAAAAATTTTGACTGACTGTCCCTCAGACAAAGGTCTCCTATCTAGAACATATAAGGAATTAAAAAACATTAGCCTCACCCCTCAAGAAATCATCATTTTTTAATTTGCTTTTTTGCCCAATTCAGGCTGTTTGCATGTTGTCATTTTAGGAAATCATCTCTTCTCTTTTTCAGTTTTGTGCAGAGAAAAATGACTAGTGAAGGCTACTTTATAAAGAACATAAAATTATTTCTCATACTTCTAGAGCTTGTGGATTTCAAGATCAAATCCCTAGTGTATGATACAGGTCTTCTTATTTCACCCTTAATGGGGAAGGCAGAAAAGCAAGTGGCCATGAACTCTCTATCCTCACAGGGCAGAATCGAAGAGAACAAACCTACACTTGCAAACTCTTTCCACAGCTGCATTAACTTTTACATACAATGTAGTTATATGTACCTCTCATGAAGCCACAACTTCCTAATACAGTTGCAATTGGAATTACATTTACAAGATATGGATTTGGGGAGAAACATGAAGACCATGTGTCTATTATAAGCATACGCTCTCTGTTGTTAGACATGTATAGCCTCTGAAAAGCTTTAAATGATGCTAATGAATGCACTGTGTGTGTGTGTGTGTGTGTGTGTGTGTGTGTGTGTACCTGCAAACATGGACAGATGCGCACACAGAAAACCAAAGAAAACAGACTTAATGTCCCTGTGTACTTGAGCCTATAGGCTGAAACTCTTTCAGCAAAGAGTCCAGAAGAAGTGTTGGTGTGAGGCTGAAATTGAAACAGTGCTTCAGCTGGATGGTTTGGGAACACAGTGGCTGTGGGAGGATGCAGCTGGTGAGGCTGGAACCTGACAGTCTGTGAACATCACCTCCAGCTTTTTCTGAATAAAATGTGGGAGATAACCCAGCATCCACCCTGTCCTATATGAGTGAAAATTTTCTACTGCTTGGTTCTCTCAGACACCATATCTTTTTATTATTTAGGAGAATAAACTATATATCAGTTAGGGTGGAGGTGTCTGATGAAGTCAGCATGGTCAGAATTGGAAGACACTTAGGAAGTCTTCAATGAATAACACCCGCTGTTATATGAATCCGTGATGGTAGCAAGGTGACAAGTGAAGGATGTAGCACAGGCTCACATTTCCTTAGGGTCATTAAATGTTGTTCAAATCCTTGAACTTTTCCAAAGCAATGACACTGTTACTCAGATCACAGAACTGGTTACTATGCAGGTTGGGTAATAGAATAGGTGTGTATAGTACTCTAACTATTGATATGTGCTGGCTTCAATTAAAAGCTGATTCTGTAATACAATTTGAAATGACATTTCTCCTGATTTTTTTTCAGAAGAAGAGATCTGATGTATTAGTTTATTCTACTTTAGTTCACACAGCTTAGCAAAAATGATGTGAATCAGCTTTGTAGTATGGTTGATGATTATTAAAGTTGTGTCTGTATTCTGCAGCTTTTAAACGATGAAAGGTATTACCAATGGGGTGATCTGTAACACACCAAATGGGTATTTTAAGGAAAAGTCTGGTTCTCTCAACAGTGTTTCCTTTATTCACTACACAATCCTCTAACTGGTTCTACTTTTGATCCTATTCAGGAGTCATAGAATGAGGAAGCAGGCAGAATTGCACATCTTCCTTATAAGACGAGTCCTTGCTTCTAAAGTTATAATGAAAATTGGTTACCTATCTTCCTGTAAACATCAGTGATGATGAATGACATCAAGCCCAGTCACCACCAAAAGTCCAAAGCCTCCAAATATCCTCAGCCGAGAGATGATGTATTTCACATGGCTCAGTCTCCACGGTTTCATCACTCTTCCGTCTCTTCCACGCTGACCTCTGAGTTCTTATCCCATGACCAGAAGACACCCCAGTATTCCAACTGTTTTCTCTGAAAATAGAGAGCTACAGCGCTTCCCAAACTCAACTGTCTTCTGAATCACCTGGATATTTGTCAAGACACAGATTGGGCAACTCTCCCCTGGGTCTCTGATTGAGCAGGTCTGTGGGAAGCACCCAGAATTTTCATTTCATTACATGCAGTGATGCTGGTGGTGCTGGGTTTGGAACTGCCCTTTGAAAATCGTTCTTCTAATAGAAATCCATTTCTCTTTGTGAATCCTGTTTGCTGCACACACTTCTCAAATGGTGGCTGTTCTCCCAACCTCTCTCTAAGTACAATTATAGCTTAAGATGGCTTGGGCTTTTGCTTTGCTCCTGGTAACCATTTCCATAAACCTCCTCCCTCTTTCCCCCAAATATCCCAGAGAACCACCAGATTATGCCACTTGCAACGAATTTTTATGGAAGCTTTCTAATGACCTGCCTTCATCTTCCTTTTGTCACTGAAAAAATTTAGCATCTGGCCAATTATCCTTGTCTTTTTTTCTTATACTTTTCAACACTCTTGGTATCTTCACCATCTATATATGTGACCTAAGTTCCTATCTGTATTTCTGTATCGCCCCCATCTCCCTTACTGTCCTCCTCACACTCACTGGATCCCACACCTCTCAAATCTTGACTGTTCTTCAAGAAAACTTTACTATATTTTACAGGAGAAAAGACTAACCTTAGCTAAACCCAACTCTGCCTATTCTGAGCCTGAACCCAAGAAACCTTACACAGCTCTAAAGCACAGAAGGAAACAAAGCAGATTATGCATAGCCCTGCTGCCAGATTCTTTAAATAGATAATGTTCAAACATCTCCAAGCAGTTCATAGTACAATCATAATGCAGTTCTTTAAAATGGCAAAGACTATCTGAGTAGGGGTGGAGGAGGAGCTCCAGCTCTAGAAAAGAGGCAAAACAAAGTAGTGGGTTGAAGAGTGAATTTTGAATTGAAATGTGTCTGGACCTATACCTGTCTTGACTTTCACAAATTGAGTGGCCTCAGACAAGATATCTAGGCTTTTCATACCTTTGTTGCCTAATCAAAAAAATGAGAAAAAAATAATACCTTAGGATTTATTATTTTGTGACTACTATGTAACAAAAATACGTAAAATATTTAGCAAAGTGTGCTCCCTGGGAAAGTAAGTATTGGCTATTGATATTGTCACTATGCTGTCAGTCCTGTAACTTATACTTTCATTTTTACCAAAGCAGGTATACCTTTTGGGCATAAAATTAAAGTTAAATCCTCCTGCAACTTTTGTGTTTGCAGTGCTTAGTTCTGCAAACAGTGTGTGAACAAGGGTCTGAGTGTGTGGTCACAGCATAGATCAAAATGGCTAGCGTGAATTATTTGGTTTCTTGCTTCGATGTTCCATAAACCTAGAGCAAGCTTGTAAACTTGGCATTTCAGGAGCTTGGTCCAAAAGCACATCTATGTTTCCTTTTCCTGGAAGAATTAAATGGTTTCCAAGTCAAGCTATTCCCTTTTCCCCTACCCTGAAATAAACAGTGCAAATGAAAACATTTTGGAGGAAGCAGTAACACACTAACAAATCTGACCTTATGAAGCAGTCAATTCTGGTTTCCTTAACAACCATTAAGAGCACCATTCATGAAACACAGTCTAATCATTAAGAAAAGAGCTGACAACAGGTGCAGCTGACAACAGGTTTTTTTTTTTTTGCCAGAATTCATTTCATTATAATGCAGTCAGTAATTTTTCCATTCCATTAATAAATGGCATAGTAAACAGATAAAGAAGGAGTTTGGGGCAGCCAAGGTAAGAATATTTTTAAAAATTGTAATCACTAAGAAAATGAAAACAAAACACTAACAGACAAGCAGCCAGTAAAATCGCAAAGGGTCACCACTGGGGAATTCCCATTAGTAATGGCAAGAGAAAGACGGGGAGGTAATGATTACTGATAATAGCCATGTGCTTACTAATGACTGCTCCCCATCTGTCTGCAATGCCAGGGAACCATAAACATCTAATTACTGAGTCTGATGTCGTGATTAAAAAGCCCTTGCTTTTTCCTTAGTACTCTCAGAGAGCAAACAGTTTATTGGAGTAAAGGTTATTAAAAAATTGAGATCACTGTGGACAGTTTGTTAGGCAGTGGATTTTCTTCTCAAAAACAAATTCATTTTTAAAACTTACTAGTCAATTAGATGTGATGTGAAAAAATTCTGCAAGGTGAAAATGCTTCCTTTAGAACCACAGCAAAAGGGAAAATTACACTCTCCCCTGTCAAAATAAGACAGGATGTGGGGAGACAAACCAATGAAAGACTCCTGTATTCAGAAGAAATAATTTTGAATGTTCAAGAGAGTAAGACACATTGTTATCAGGAAATTGCAGAAGTATGAAAATGTGGTCTTCCTAAATAGTAAAAAGATTATAATACATACAAAAATTTCATATGGTATTGTGTTTTTTGTATTATATAAAGGCCCTAAATACATTATAAAACCAGCAAATAGCTAGGTCATTAGTATTTTTTGAAGCATGTTCATTTATCACAGGATTGTTGCCAGGATAAAATGTTGATATCCATGAGTTTTTGGAAGTCCCTGGTATTTGAAGTATGATAAAAAGGCGAATGTTTAAATTTAAATAATTTATTTCAGTAAAAGACTCACTGACATTACTCCCTTTCAAGGTAGTCTACCTTTTTTCAAAGACATTTATGCCATCATTCTTGCCATTTCTGAAGTAGTTCTGGTAGCCTTCTTTTGTGGCTTTAATTGCACTATTCTAGCTGCCTGGATGATCTGAATCGATTTAAAACATTTACCTTTCTTGCTCATTCAGACTTTGGAGAACATCCAGAATTTGCGCAGTGTCAGGTCCAGTGAATTAGTGAATGAGAACACACAGTAGTAATTTTGGAACCTGCCTTTCCATTGGATGACGCTCAGTAGTAAAGTTCACTGTATTTGTGGTCACATCTTTTACTGACCCTGAAGAGAGGGGAGTCCAAAAACTGCTTCTGAATGTGACAAGAACATTCAGATAAGTGTATTCAAATTGTATTCTTATCATTTGGATAAGAATATTCATATAAGTGTATTCGGATAAGTGTATTCAATACTTCAGAGGAAGTATTTTAAGGAAGATGAATGGCAATGTGTTTTTTACTGTAATAAAAATTTATATGTAAACATTCACTTTATCATCATTCTTTATAAATTGGGTACTCAATCATTGCCATTAATAAAAATCTACTATCATCATCATCATCACTGAAAATACTGTATCTGTCTCAGTTTCCAGATAAGCTAATTAGCAGCTTTTAAAATATAGATGAGTAAGCTTTTTTTCTTAGCAAAGGCATTTTTGAAAATTACTCACTGTACTTATTCAAGATTTAGAGAGCAATCGGCTTACCAAATGATAGATAAATCATATGATAGAACTGAAATGGAAAAAAGATACATGAACAGGTTTTTAAAAGGAACTGATTGTATTGTCAACAAAATTGTATCTTAATATTTTAAGGAATATGCTACAGTATCCATAGAAATGCACCATTAATTGCTTTTCTTGATTCTTAATTATAGTATAGAGTACTTTCTGCACATTGCACGAATGTGAAGTATGGAGTTTGGTAAAATTTTACGAGATAAAGTATCAACACCACATATTAATGCCACTTACCAACATATTAACTCCGCAGAACTTGCCATTGAATTTCTCCTTACAGTTACTTTTGCATAAAATTAACCACTGTTTCAGTAGGTAACTCATATTTCAGTTTTGTTTAGCTCTAGTTTTTTTCAACAGTATACCAGTGGAATT
Organism: Chinchilla lanigera; assembly: GCF_000276665.1. Taxonomy (NCBI): domain Eukaryota; kingdom Metazoa; phylum Chordata; class Mammalia; order Rodentia; family Chinchillidae; genus Chinchilla; species Chinchilla lanigera. Next base: position 2,557,513 of record NW_004955478.1, on the reverse strand, counting down.
CTTTCAATAAAGCATCTTTTCTCAGTGATATATTCTGGTAGCTTCTTGCATCTTTAACATAGACTTTTCATTCCCAGATTGTTTTATTGGATTTTAACTCTTAATAAGATATTTCTATTTTTTAATATGCTATTTCTAGCTGGGGTATTATTTCTAATTTTAACTACATTATTTTTAGTAATGATATATTTCCCATGGTTTTTCAATTACTGCTTTTTTCAAACAATCAAATACTTATTATTCTATTCTGTTCTTAGCTTAGCTGGCTAGTTGTACATTATTTTAGTATTTAATTAGTGCCTCCAAGGATACCACCTGCGTCCCTAACCAGGAAGTAGTACGTCCAGCATTTCCTGAAGAAAGAAAGGCTTTACCACATTAACTCCTACTGTCCTCCATCTATCTTTTATCTCCCTTTGTCCCAGTTGGATTTTACATGCATTTTAGTCTTTGGATGTCATAATTGTTACTCAGTGTCAATATGTATTTAGGTCTCTTTATGTAATTACACTTCTTTGGCCCTTTCTCCACAGGAGTATGTGTTTTAATTCTGCTTATAATGAGGCTACGCTGGGCACAACATCTTCTTTCCTTCTCTCTCTTTCTTTCCAGCCCCTCCATTTTAAATTTTTTAATAATTATATATGGGGGAGGGTAAATCAATATTGTTTGCAGGCTCTGTTGACAGACCTGAAATGTACACCATTAAATGAAATCAAATATCAAACTTGTGTTTTCCTTTTGAAGAAAATGTTCTGTTTTCTCTAGGTGATTTTAGAAGTTTATCTTTCTTCGACTTCTAGAAGTTGTCTTTTGCCACGCCTATATGTGGCTTAAGTATTATGTATTGTGTTTGGAGTTTGCTAAACTCAGATCCTTAGTTGATATATTTCACTGGTTTTGGAAACATCACTGACCATAGTTCTCTCTAACAGTGCTCTGATCTACCCTTTTTCATCTGTTATTCCAAAAATGCACATACTTTTACCATCCCACTGTGCTCTATGTGTCCTTTGTGTTCCTCCCTGTATTTTTTTATTTTTTTTTTAGGCTTTAGACTGAAATTTTAACTGTCTTGTAACTGGATCACAACCTCTTCTACTCTACTTGCCATATTTTGTTGAGATACTAGTTTTAGTTTTAGTGTTTTTTTTTTTTTTATCCATTTATGGAATTTCCATTTCTATCTTTCTGATTATATTACTTATCATCATTTTACATTTTTTATCTGGATATGTCTCTATCTAGATCACCGCTGAATCTATTTTTTGTTTATTCTGTTTAATGACATGCCTCATAGATTTAATTGGATATCAGCTCTCATGGATGAAGAATTAATGATGATCTGGTAGACAGTTCCTTAGTACAAACATATTAACATGTTATGGAAGTCTAAGCTTTAGTATTTATGAGAGCGTGTCTGCTTCTAGCACTGCCATACTGCTGATTAGTGTTTTAGGGGAAGTCTAAACTGAAAGCCTGGGTTGAACGCCAATGATTACGTCTCTTATCACCATTCGCCTACTAACAGCACTTCTGTAATTCAGCGTATAATTGCTGCTCCGCACTTGATCTCTCAGACTGTCTCACTGCACACGTTGGGCATTAACAAATGTCAGTGGAAGACATCAGTGCAGAACACCAGATCGAATCTCATGTTCCTTTCTCAGGGATCTTGCCCCTCGGCACCTTGCTGCCTTGGGAGCCTTGTGCTCTTAGTCCTTGTAATTGTAATCCTGTATTATATTACCACAGTGATCCTACGAAAATGTCTACAGCACCCCTTTTCTTTTGCCTCTTAGCTCCTTGCTTGGAATGAATGAACCTCAGAAAGAATAGAAGCAGAGCAGGTGTGGGTCACCTCAATGCATTTTTCTCTCTCAGCATCTTGGACCCTGAAGTCCGTTCCTTATTGTTTACTTCCGGGAGTCTTCCGAGAGCTTTATTTTATTATTTATTTATTTTGGGGGGACCAGGAATCAAACTCCAAACCCCACCCTTAACAGGTAGCCGCTGCGCCACTGAGCTATATCCCCGGTCCAAGAGCTTTGTTTTAAAATATTACTCAGCTTTTATATTCACTGTCAGTGAGACCATTTATTTATAAAATAATCTCATTTTTCCTGATTTTGACCCATGAATAAGAAATACCTCACTGTATGAATAACAATTTTACTCCAAATGGGCACAATGCCCGCGGGAAACTATGTGAGATGAAAAAACATGTCAAATGTGACATTAGAGAACCTGAGAAATTTTTGTGTAGCAGTAGCGACTGCGGTTGATCTAAGTGTAAGGTTCAGTCTTCCAGTACTTTAATCGTGCCACCAACAATTCAACTCTTCCGAAAAGCACCATGATGATAATTAGTGTGCACAAACGAACCCCTAATTGCTTTAATCCAATGCATTCACGGAGAAAAAATGTCCAAGATAAAGGCAATGTCAACTGCCAGAGAAAATCATTATCCTGTCCTTGGAAAATTACTTTGCACAGGTGAAAACAAGTGGAATTATTGGGCGACACTGCACCATGTAATCAAGGTACAGTTTACATGATAAAGGTGACATCTAAACTTAAATAATTAGATATTTTAAGAAAATAAACGATCAAATATCTATCAAATTACTGCACTAGAAGTGGCTTTCTACCATTAAAAGGTAAGAAAAGGTTATTTAAAATAATAGAGAAATGGAGATTTTGCCCAGGTATAGAGCAACCAAAAATATTCACAATGTATGTAGAGTATGTATAAATTGCTAACAAGAATATTCAACACATAATAAGACTAAGACTGAGATATCCATTTACTATAGAGAAACGTATTTACTATGAAAGGAAAAAAATAAATATAAAATGTCTAAGGTAATAAGCACTCAAAATGCTAACAATAAAATACTACAATGCTCTCAAATTACTAACAAATTAAAGGGAGGAATAAGAAATGAATAGAACCAGCTATTCACCTTCTGGGTATTTTCCCTTCTGGGCATTCACCTTCTGGGTATATATAAATTGATAACAAGAATATTTAACAGATAATAAGACTAAGACTGAGATATCCATTTATTATAGAGAAAAGTATTTACTATGACAGGAAAAAATTGAATATAAAATATCTAAGGTAATAAGCACTCAAAATGCTAACAATAAAATACTACAATGCTCTCAAATTACTAAAAAAATAAAGGGAGCAATAAGAAATGAATAGAACGAGCTATTTACCTTGTGGGTATTTTCCCAGAAGAATTAAAAACATCATACCACAGCGATATATGTGCACCCATGTTTATAGCAGCACAGTTTGTCATAGCTAAACCTTGGAAACAACCCAAATGCCCATCAACTGAGGAATGGATAAACATGATGTGATATTTTTATACAATGGAGTATTACTCAGCTATAAAAAAGATAAACTCGAGGCTTTTACAGATAAATGGATGCAACTACAGACCACATTCATAAATGAAATAAATTGGAACTGCATGTGCAAACATTGTATTGTCTTCCTAGTGTAAGAACCTGAAAGAGTTAATAAAACCCAAAATGTACAATAGATATCATGAAAGGGAAAGAAATTTGCTCAAAGGAAGGAACAGCTGAGATGAGGGAAAGAGAAAAAGAAAGAAAGGAATGTATATATATATACCCATGGTAACTGAGGAAGTCTAGTGGTTTAATGAAAAGAAAACTTATGCCTAATTTTTTTTTCTTTTTGAACAATTTTGCATTCTTATGTCTGGTAATCTGAACAACTAATCTGAAGACAACAATATGCAATTTAACAACCACTGGTGAATTCCTTCCATCTTGTCTACTGAAGCTTTGTATCATTTCTAATTTTTTTTGTCCTTTTCCTTTTTATTCTTTTTAATGGTTGATCAATCTTGCATTCTTACATTTGATAATCTGAGCAACTTCATTGAAGATAACAATATGTAACATAACAGCCACTGTTTATTCCTATCATTATGTTTTGAAACACTGTATCATTTTTATTGTTTTTGCTTTGTTTTGTTTGTGTCTATCTTGTTGATATTTTGATATTGTTCTTTTCTTATTATTCTCTTTAAAAGAAAAAAATATAAGAAATGAATAGCTTGTGTTTATGAGGATATTATAAAAAATGAAATATGTACTCACATAGAAAAATATATCACTGTATCCTAAGGGCATAATAAAACATGTAAAAACAATGTTCAGTGAAGTTAATTATAGTAAAAAATTTTCTAAATATTGATTAAATAAATCAGGTAAACTAAGGAGTGTTATATTGTTATAATAATTGTGCTTTTTAAGACTATGTCATATAATAATGTTCATGCTATAATATTAAAAGTGGAGTACAAACCTCAAATTATTGTATCACAATCAAAATCAATTTGTAGGAAAAAACTAATGAAGACTGACATTGTTGGCAGTGCTTTTCAATCCAAGTAGTACGTTTAATCTATTTTTTTATCTTCTACATTGATTATATAATAAATGTGAACAGTTTTATATGCATTTCTTGAATGTCAGCAGGCTCTTCCTCCAGAAAAGTACTACATTTGAACACTCAGACTCACATATGTTTAAGGACTACTGTCAGAGTTCTGAGGAATGTGGATAGATGATTGGCTCTCTCTCTTTTTTTTTTTCTTCCTAGCTTTACTGAGGTATAATTTAAAATACAATTGTTTATAGTTAGGATAAAAAATGTGATGTTTTAGGGCTGTATATATTGTTCAGTGATTATCCCAATTAATGAAACTGACATGTCTGGCACCTCAGTTACCATGCATATTGTGTGTGCTCTTAACAAATTTCGGTGACACTATACAGTATCATTAACTGTATATACTATGCTGTACTTCTTCAGATCTCACTCATCTAGCGTAACTAAACTTTGTGCACTTTGATCAACATCTTCCCATTTCCCTTACTCTGCCAACTCCTGACAATCACCATTATATTCTTTGCTTTGATGTGTCTGATGTTTAATAGTCTACCTGCATATGAATACATGCAGTATTTAGTTAACATACAGTATACCTGAGCCCATCCACCTAGATGAACCTCTGCAGGTTTCAGGGTCTTCTTTATTCATTTGAGAGCTCTGACTTTTATGCAGAAGGTTTTTTACACTGTGGCTAATGCCTTCTTGAAGTTACTTGCTGACACATAGCCCTTGGTTAGTCTGATCTTCAACTTGAGATGCTCCTCATTTCAACAAGCAGAGTCTCTTTATTAATTTGTTTACTTATTTATTTATTTCATCTTCAAACTTTATTTTTTTCAATTTTAATTTTTATTAGTATGTGTGTGCAATACATCATGATTACATGGTTTCTCTTAAATACGGAACCCAAAATCTAAATATAAATCAAGACCTCTTCAAATTTGACATGGAAGCTTTTTGGTTTTCATGTTAAACCACAAGTCAATAACTGACTGACTTAAATCTGAAATTTTTCTTACATGCATGAATATGACCTAACAACTTCCAACAAGTTTTATGGTTCTTCTGATCAATTGTCTTTCTTATACTTCCTAAATGAGGAAGCTATTACCCACCCAGGTAAAATAAGACACTCATCACATGTAGACATGAGTAAAATATTTCATGGAAAAACAATTACATATTGCAAACTAGGATTGTGAGAGTTGAGACACTGATTTGTATGCTTTACAAAAGTTAATAATGTCTGACCTAACTGAAAACATCTGCATTCTTATACCAGCTTCTATTGTCCATCTGTTGGCATATATTTTAGTATATAAGTATATGAAGAAAGTCACAGTGATGTGTGATTGATTCTATTTGTTCATATTGCCATAAAAAATCTGCAAATGTCTTAGGTATTATGATCTACAAGTTCACCATGGTGAGTGGAAGGTTTCCAAAATTCTAATTTTCTCATATAAGTTTAGGGTTTATCACTGGCAGCAAATACTGTTGAATTCTTTAAATTGACAGGCTCAGTTTTGATATTTTTAAGAAAAATTCTATCAGATCCCCAAGTCTTTATAACTGTCATTATCTGTCAGTTCTTCTTTCACATAACAAGTGTTCTCTGAGAGAAAAGGAGCTGGCTCAATTCTCCATGCAAGCCAGTGTACAAGCAAAGGGCAACATTGTGCTTCCCAGGGAGCAGAGGTCTCATCTCAGTGTACCCCTTCCTCATGCAAAATAATTAAAACTATGCATTCTGGACAGGAAGAAGTTTTTAAAAGTTAAAAATTTCACTGCTTTCTCAGAGATGCTCTTAGATAAAACTGGCACTTGTTGTTTTTCTTTTACAGTTCTGGAGATGTAACACAGGACCTCAAGCATGCTGGACAAGCACCCTAGTGCTGAGCTATACCCCTAAACCATGGTATTTTTTAAAAAAAATTCAAGTGGTGATAGTCAAAATGCAATGACTCCTAGTATAACTTAGTACTCCTAGATTAATTTGAACTAAAGCATCAGTACCGTTATGGTTTTTGTCTGGATGTCCTCCCTAGAGCCTCATGCAGTCATGAGGGCTGGGCTTATTGGAGGCAGCTGAATGTATAGTTTGTGATTGATTCATTGTCTAGTGCCAGACTAGGGGTGTGACTGCTATACCTGCTCTAGGGTGGATAGCCTGCATACAATATAAGGGAGGGAAAAAGGTATGCCCTCCCTTTGCTTTTGTTGCTTTTGCTGTCTTCCACTCCCATGCCATGATCGTTTGCCTCTCTGCCAGCCATGAACTGTTGCCCCTGTGCTATGCCTCTCTGCCTCAGAGCCAGGTGATTATGGATTAAAACTTCCACAAACTGTAGCTAAATAAAACTCTCTGTCCTTAACTTTGAGTGTCAGGTATTTTGTCCCAGCAACAAAAGAAAATTAACCAAGAGAAGTACTCACCATGGCTTTTACAATAAGTATACAGATATCAGCAGTGTGCAAGACAAATAACATCTCCATAATTTAACAAAAATGTTTTGATCACTTGGACTGCCCAAAAGCATCTTGGGCAACACCAAATGCCTGAAAACCAAACTTTAAGAGTACAGTAATTACTAATTCAGTCCTCAGAACAAACCTATCATAATAAATTTCCATGGAGAAAGGGAGACATAGAAGGTTAAAACAAGTGATATAGTTTGTATTTAGCTCTCCCTGCAAAGCCTCATGTTCTCCTAGGTGGGAGCTTTTCAATGTTGGCTGGATCTAGAGTGTGTAGTTGTAGATTAACAGTATATGATAATTGATTTAGCATAGTGTAGGTGTGGATAATGGGAAGGCCCACCCTAGGTGTGGGTTGGTACCATCCACAAGGCTTTTAGCCTGTACTGAATGAAAGGAAAAGAGAGGCTCTCTGTTTACTGCTGCCTTCCTGTCTTCTGCCTGCAATGCCATGAACTGTTTCTGCTCTGCAGTTCACCTCTACCCTGCCACCCTGCTCTGCAGCCAGCTGACTATGGACTGAAACCTACACAAACCATGAGCTGAAATAAACCTTTCCTCTTTTAACTTGTGGGTGTCAGGTACTTTGTCTCAGCAACGAGAAAAGTAACTAGGACAATGAGTCCTACACCTAGTAACCAATAAAACTGAACTTTGAAACCAGGACATCAAGCACTATGACTTGTCCTACTAACTAACGAACTATATTGCACTTAGAGTAATACTGAAGCTTTCAAACTGAATTAAAGGACTACAAATTTCACGTACAGCTGATTGCTAGACTCTTCATGTCATTGCAGATGATATTAGGAAACCCAACATAGAAAGAAAATGTGAGCTACTGGCTGCAGTGATGGAGGCGAATGGAAATGTGTCTTGAAAACCTGGGTCTTCATAACTATCACATGGTTAAAGATGTTATAGCAGATGATAACATGTCAGCCAGAAAAAAAGTGGGGTAGGGCAGTTGGGTAATTACTTACAAGTGGGATCATAACCTCTGCAGAACTCTTTACTCCAAAGAAAAAATGGAGAGAAAAAAAGGAATAATCATATTCAAGAGGGTTGTGCATGATGTGCTTTACAGGGATGGATGCTCCAGGTATCATTTATAGTGGAATAGTAGAGTTGTTCTTTGAAAAAGTTCTTCGACAAGGGAGGATTTATGCATATTGGAACAGGATGTAAACTGCAGTCATGCGGACTAAGTCTAGATACGCATTGGAGTTAGCATTCCAGACGTACTTCTTCTGTACTTATTTTGCTTAACAATTTAACAATTTCTAGAAGATTTTCACTTAAGGAAAAATAAGCAAAAAAAAAAAAAAAGCATTTAGCCTCAAGGAAGAAAATGTATATGGAAGTTTTTAGTATCTTGAAACATGTGCTTACATGGAATAAACAGCTGATAAGCCAATTCTCTTAATTATATGTATTATATGTATACCAGCTCATAATTACACTCAGCCTTAATCCTAGGTTAACTTGGGAGTTGTTTTCTACTTAGAATGCATATAGTGCACTGAGGCGCTGCCTCTCTCTCTTTTTCCCACTTTTTTTGTGTTACACATAGTTTTCAAAGGCTGATTTTTCTGTTCTCAAGTCTAACTTTTCCAATATTCATATTTAGCACACTTTCAACTCTAGTTCAGTATTACAAAATTGCCTACATTTTTACTGGAACATGACTCTTAGGTTTGCCTTCTTTGAATTTTATTTACATCACAGAATTTAAATTCAAAATTGATAACAAATTGCCATTTCTTGTAATGTCTATGTTATTTTTCCCTTGAAGATATGTCTAACATTTATATAATGAGACTTATTTTCATTAATCCTTACTAGGAGCCTCACTTTAGTTTCTTTGCTGTTTAGTGAGTGAAAATTGATCACATGCTTTTCTTCAGTAATTCATTTTCATTTTATTCCTCTCTCTACTCAAAATTTACCTCCTCCTGCACTTGACTAATTGACCCAAGAATTTCCACAACAGTTTTCATTGATATCTCACCATTTATATGTATGATATTCTTTTGTATTCATTTTATCTCAAACCATGTATCACCTGCCTTCTGATGTATGTACATATTGTTGAAGTCTCTGTTCATCTTGTCTCTTTTCTTTTCTCTGGTCCCTGTCCCTGAGAGGGGTTGGTTCTAGCAGTTATAAAAAACTGTTTCTGTTCCCCATACATTCACAGGTTTCTGTGGATGAGGGCTTAGCAAAAGGTCACTGAAATGAATATAAGCTATTGAAGCTCAAAAGTTGAAAAGAAGTTAATGTAATCTGGGAGTTAGGTGTTCTCTTGCAGCATTTTCTTATTAGGAAAAATTACCAATACTTTGGGGTAGGATCTTCACATGGGAAGTGATTCCAAAATGTCCATAAGACTCACAGGAAGGAAATTTTTAGTGTATGCCCCATTTTTCATTTCTTAACTACTTGTAAATTAAATTTCATAATTATGTCCACTTGATAAGAATCCATATATAAAGACTTTATTTCTTTAATGTTCTATGATACTCACTTTCATAGAATGATAATTTTACCCTCCACTGGAAGCACTTTCCCCACTTAGAATGGCATGTTCATTAGTGTGACTATTTCATTAATGTCCAACCAGTTACTTCCACTATTCTGAAAACTCCACAAAAGCAGGACTTATTAGGGTTCTTGTGAAACATTTTATAGATAGTGTTTTGCAAAAGAAGCTACAACACAATAGGCATTCAACACATAATTGTTAAATGAAATAATAAATTGATTAATACATTAAATTAGATTCAGAATGTGACATATTTATGGTCCTTCATGAAAAAAAAACCCTTAGTTTCGAGGTCTTTATATGTTTTATTCAGATTGATCAAACTTCTTGTCCCTGCTTAGAACACATCCGCGCTTTTTAAACTTGGTCACAAATAATTTTTTTCCAGAATGGAAATTTTAATGATGATCTTTGTTTCATGCATCTGTAAAACATATCTATATACAATGGTGCATGCATTTCACTTTTTAACATCTTCCTTGAAGTCACATGTTTGTATGTGCAAGTTAGTGTTAACCAGTTGCAAGTTTCATTTTACATATGCCTAAAGTCATGATTAAAATTAATTTAGAGACAGCATGTGTCCCAAGTATTCATGGAAGAGGAAAATGTTGAGTGATAATATATCACACTGTCATTTCAGTGAATTCAAATTGTTTAAATATTAATGAGAAAAGAATGAAGAAAAAATTAGTCTATAGAAAAAAGGATGGAACTGGTAATAAATTAGAATACAGAAAAGATATGGAAAAGTTTATGTGGAACCAAAAGTACGGATGTGAGTTAGGCCATTATTTTCAATGATCTAGAGCCAAATGACCATATAAGACAGCCTCCTAGATTGACAGATTTATGAGTCATAAAAACTGGTGATCATAATGTTGTTAGAGAAAAAAACCTAAACACTATTTACCTTGATTAGATTCATGATTGAATTGGCCTTAATCACACTGGAGAAGAATTCTGTGACCCAGAATGTCTTTATGCTACTCACACACTGTACCAGTTTTTCTGGGAAAGACAGCTGGTGTGGGGGGGTGTCATTGTATTACCCACTTCCTTAAAATGATATTAACGGTAAGCTGAGACTTGAGTGAGTTTCTGGCCAGACGCTTTGTTTCAGCTCTGTTTCTCCCTCCCTTGGACTGGATCCGCTTCACTCCCCCTGATTTACTATGTTAGCTTTCAACACGTCCTTGTTTCTGCTCGGTCTGTTCTATGCAGTCTACTCTCAATCCCGTGATCAGAAGCATTGTCCTCAGTCAGAACTCAAATAATGTCTTTCTGATTTAAAATCTCATCACTGTTGCCCACAGCACCCAGTGTAAACTCAGGGAACGTGTTTGGCTTTGAAAGATATATGATCTGCACAACTGTCTCTTCACTGTTTGATTTGCTTTTTTTTCTTCCACTTGTGTCTTTCTTCCACAACTAGAGACACCATATCCTCCATGACATGCCTTTCACATCCGAAATATGTTTTCAGTGCAGTCCCTGCACTGTCAGCTTTCTCTACCTGGAACTCTCGTCCTCTAGATGTCTTCACTGCTAACTTTCTGACCTTCTTAAACTTGTTTTGCCAGGTGGCACTTTTTCAAAAGAAATCTGATACTATTAAATATAGAACACCCTCCTTCACTCCTCCCTGAGCATTCCCCATTCCCCTATTCACCCTCCTACTTAGACCCCAGCATGCTGAATGATCAATTTACACATTTATTTTCAATTGCCGTGTAGCCCTTGTGTGTATGTGAGCTTATCAAGAACAAGGGATACATGTGTTCACTGGTGTATTCCTGGTGCTTACAACATTGCCTGACACAAATTATGCGGTAAATGTTTAGGCAGTGTTGACCTACATCACTGAATCCCTACAAGGGCTCTGCAGAAGTTTCTTGTATTATTATATTGTTTATGGTTAAGGCCATGTCGTTAGATTTCTTGACTTTTCTTTGACTTTAAAATTAACGTTGTATAAAATTCACATATGCCACAGGAAATTATTGACATAATGTAGTTCTTAGGAGAACTGACTTTTAGCCTAAGGAAAGCTTGAAATATGAAGTAGTTTGATTTTTAAATTTCTCATTTTTTTCTTAAATGAGTTTAAGATCCCTGAAACTAACAAGAAGCACTTTTATTGAAAATTTTGCTTTGAAAGTCGTAATGTTACAAAACAAAATTCCCTTTCAAAACATTGTACTCAACTTCCCATTTCTGTCTGCATCTGAGAATTCCAATTTATCACTCCCACAGAAGACTGCAGTCATTTGCTCCTAATTGGCCATCTTGTACACTCTATCTCAATTGCAGAGCAAAGCTGCCTGTATCTCCCCCATTACAGAGGCAGAAGGCTGGCAATAAAAATCTGCAGCTTCCACTTCTGCCAGGAAAGAGCTTTTCTCCTCTCTCCAGGACCTGGTGTTCTAGACTCCTAACTGTCTCACATAAAAGTCCCAAAGTAGTTTGGTATCCTCACCAGAGAAACAAAAGCAGCCACAGTGTCACAGACTTACACTGAAGGACTCTGGCTGGGTAAATATCAGCCCCAGAGAGATGAAAAGAAAGAAGCTTAATAATTTTTTATAATTTTCCAGGCAGATGATTGATTCTACCTGAAAAGAGGACTTGATTTTTCCCTGTTTTCTTCTCATCTACTCTCTCCTCCTGCTGTATTTGAAGTCATCGTGGTAGGTAAAAGGACAGAAGATTTGAAGGAATTCTCCTAGGTTGGTTCCACAAATGGGGAACTCCATATATATGTGAATGTCTTTCCCAAGCCAAGGAAGTTTCTGGGTAAAAATCAAATGGCTTCAAACCTTAGCTACAGCACCCTTACATGACTTGATTGTCATAAGACTGTTTTAGAGGAAGTTATTGTCTGCACAATTACTTTTACTTCTTGAGCACAGCAGTAAGGAGTCAACATTCTTTTTTTTTTTTTTTGGTTTTTCTCTGGTACCGGGAACCGAACTCACGACCTTGCGCTTGCCAGGCAGGCGCTTTTGCCGCTGAGCTAAAT
>NW_004955478.1:2530044-2544927 GCF_000276665.1 Chinchilla lanigera | reverse complement strand
TTTTGGTTTTTCTCTGGTACCGGGAACCGAACTCACGACCTTGCGCTTGCCAGGCAGGCGCTTTTGCCGCTGAGCTAAATCCCCAGCCCCAGGAGTCAACATTCTTAAATTGGGTCTAAACCAATATTGTTTTTGTTTGTCTGTTTAATTTAAATAAGTTAATATTTCTCTAATAATTTAGAATAGTGACTGAAACATAGCAGATAGCCAATACTTATTACCATTATTATAGTGATAACATTAGTATTATCGTTACTGAACACTAATTGTTTGATAGGAGTATGTTAAATTTTTAACTGTTTAGAAAATTGGATAATATAAGACCTGCTTCTTTTATTTTTGACTGATGCAGATATTGTGACTTAAATTGGTGGATAACTTGCCCATGGTCACATCACATAAAGGTATTGCTCATATTGTTCTATAGTAATCATGTTTTTGTAAATCACTGGAAAAATTTAATTCATGGAAAAATCTGGTTTGGTTCATTATTAGCTTTTTTGTTGCTTGAATACAATACCTTACTTCTATAAATTAAAAGAGGAGAGGTTTAATTTGATTCCTGGATTCAGAAGATCCAGACCAAAACTGGTCCCAAAGCAAAAATATCATGACAGAAGGGTGTGGTAGAGCAAGGATGCTTAGATAATAGCGGCTGGGAAGCAAAGCAGGCAAACAGTGAAAAATAGGAAGGGTAGAGGGACCAGATATAGGCCTCGAGGTCAGATCTCTATGATGCAGCCAATCATACCCAGAAATGTGTTGCACTAATCCCTTGGGTGACTGCCAAGCTAATCAAGATGACAATTGTCAACACTAGTTTCCACAAACACATTCCTCACTTTTTTACTGTATATTTTTACTTTAAGCTCATAGTAGCCAATTGTGTCTCTCAGTACTGCTGCCTGAGGGATACAGGAAGCAATCTTTGTATTTACACACTCAGTACAACAAAAGGCAAGTTGTATGGACATACGCAAAAGTATCACAGCAGGATTTTCATTGTCCTTATGCTCTGTCTAATAGGTATGGTGTATGTTTCCCTGAGCATCACAGAGGGTGTAATACACCCACAATACTCTAGAATTTATTTAATAATAAGTTTTCTTTTGATTATTCTGATAGATGTAGACATGTTGAGTACAGTAGTACATGAAAAACCAGATTGGCAAGTTTTGGAGGAGGTCAAAAGTGAATCATGAGATTACTCATGCATGGATGATGAAGATGGTCTATTATGTTAAAATAGATGTTTTCATAACGGAAGACTGGCATGAGTGGATGATGATGATGATGATGATGATGATGATGATGATGATGACCTCGATGTTGGCTATATATGCCAAAGTTCTTGTGACAATGAAACGGAGCAAGAATTGACAGGTACAGGCACTTGAAGTACAGAGCTCCTTGATTCAGATGATGAAAGAAACAGCAATCTGAGTACCTATATGATGAGTTGAAATGTTGCAAAACAGTCATGCAACCAAATAGTACAATGCAACATTAGAATTATGTTTGATATAGTGAGAGTCTTGGCAGTGGTGAAGCATATTCACTCAAATCTCAACACTACAATTCAGTGTTGGATATTGTCACAAACTAAATGCTACAAGATGCTGTGAAATGCACAAAGTTGAAATACAAGCAAAATGTTCTGTGTGCACCAATAGCCATATTCAAACATGTATTTATTGTGGTACCTTATTAGCTGAATTGAAAGCATCCATAGGTCTGCTATACTTAGAAGGGATGTCTCATGGTAATCGCAGGAATATAGAAGACTTACGGAAAAGGGATGGGCCAAAAAATGGCATAAAATTTATTCCTTTGTAGATGTGAAAACTTATCATGTTTTCTATTTAGAAATTTATTTTGGGACTCAGACATCAGGTCCTCATTCATATAGTAATAAATCAAATGATGTTGTGAACAGACTTGTTCCTTCCATTTCCCAAACTAATTGGAATTTAACATTCAACAACTGGCTTATCAGTTTCCAATTGATGTTACATTTGCTGAGAGAGCACACATTGACCAGTGTAGGAACTGTACCCAGGAATAAAGCAGAAATTCCAAATGAAATGTTGCAATTTCAAAAACAGAGATTTCTATAGTACAGTCTTTGAATTTCAGAAAGATTTACATTAGCCTCACATGTGACAAAGAAAAACAAACCAGAATTACTGGTAGCAACATGGTACCATGATGGAAATACTGATAGGGAAACCTCAACAAAGTGGAAGCCTGAGATGGAAACTTTCTGCAACAAAATTAGAGGTGCTGTAGATGTTATTGAGGAGTTATGCAGCAGCTATGATGTCACTTGAAACACAAAGGATTGACCAATGATTGTGTTTTATTTGATCCTAAATATGTGTGGCATAAATAGCTTGATACTTTACAAAAAAATAACAAGTGCAAAATACCATGGAGAAATTTTCTTAGAGGACTGGGGCTGGAGCTCATAAGATAGCATTTACAGAAGAGGAAAAACAAAATGTTTCTGCCCAGGTAACTCCTGAGCACACTCAGGAGGTGACAAGTGAAAAGGTGTGGGGCTGGGGATTTAGCTCAGCGGCAAAAGCGCCTGCCTGGCAAGCTCAAGGTCGTGAGTTCGGTTCCCGGTCCCGGAAAAAAACAAAAAAAAAAAAAAAAAAAAAAAAAAGGTGTGAGCAGCATCCCAAAAACCTACAATGACAACAGGAAAACCAAAAAAATGTCAAGTCTGCCCTACAAGGAGGGATAGGAAAACTAAATACACATGCTATCAGTTTAAGTGATACTTGTGTATGGAACACACAATTTCCATATATGAAGACTGCCTTGAGTGTGACAGTTGAAGCAAAGATTATACTGTAGAACTCTATTGGTATTTTCATTGTAGTTCACATAGGTTTTTATTTCTGATGTTATATTTTAGATTTTGTAAGTAAGTAGCTGATACTTTATGTTCCTGTTAACTACAAAGTGTACAATGTAATATGAACCTCTTGATAAAATTGCAAGACCAGTGAAATGTCAAATATATCCTATAAAAACCCAGGAAAGCAAAACACATGTGCTTTCACTAATTATAAATGGTATGTATGTATAGAACATGCTTTGTCATGTGTGAAAATTGCCTTACATGTGATTATTAAAATTATTTTTTGTAGAACACTATTGGTATTTTCATTGTAGTTCATATATAAGACTTTATTTCTGTTATTCTTCTTTAGATTTTCTATGCCAAAAACCAATTGATGTTGAAAATTTTGATGCTTTTTTATAAACTTAATAAATATTAAAAATGCAATACTTTTTTGTGATGCTTTCCTGTTAAACATTCATTGTTTAATATAACAAAACTCATAAAATTAAAATGAATAATTCATCAAAAGAAATTTTCTAAGGATTAAATGTGGTTTTGACACGTCCATGTTTATGGGCCATTATGACAAAAAATGTGTTATGCTCCATGGGTTTAAACATCACAACTCACAAATAAAAATGCTTCAGTACTTTGAGTGAGAATATGTATTCTTCTGCTGGATGGCATCATAGTCACTTACTATTATATTCTCTGTTGTCTTCAGTCATTGTTTCACTTATCTTGCCTTGATTTTCAACAAATATTCAAAGAGCGTTTTGTAGTCAGGTTTTGCAAGCAAATAGATTTAATACAGTACATTATGGGAGTATTTTATAATATTCACCCAAGAAGTCAAATGCGGAAGAATGCAACAGCTCTGTCCACATACTAGAGACCCAAAGAATCAAGCTGAAGGCCTAGATCCTAGAGCAATATCCTGTACGAATCTGGTTGAAGATGTAGAGGCCATGGCAATGTACTCTGAGTTCAGCCAGAGATCTAGAGCCCACACCAATATGTCATGCAAATCTGTATCAAGCATCTGCGCTGGGAAAGTCCAAAGGTAAATGGTGGAAACTAGAAAGTCTGTGCCAGTGGGGTGAAGGATCTGTGCCAGTAGGATGTATGACCTTCACTGGAGCCAGGAAGCAATGCTTAAGGTAGGGACGAGAACTGTAGCCTTCTTCAGCAACAGTGAGGACCTGAGCTCCTCTGATGTTGAGAACTGCTGAGTTCATATCAGAAAAACCAGCAGGACAAGCTTCTCCAGCAACAGCATGCCATCTTCTTATCCAGTTCTCCTTTTATGTTGTTGGTAGCAATTCTCAGATGGGAATTCCACATCCCAAAACATGCTGACTCAGTTCATCTGGGTGTTCCTGGTTAGTTAATCTACCACAGAGAGATTCCTATGTGTCAGGCACTGTTTTAAAGATGGAGGTTACAGCCTTGGGTACAATAGAAGAAAACTCCCCTCCCTCACAGACTTTGCTGCCTCTGTTATGGAGCATTCACCTTTTCACAGGGGTGATATATGACAGCAAATGTTTTCCAAATGAAGAAGGTGCAAAACATGTTACCTTTATGACATAAAAATAAGACATTACATATCTTTGAGGTTTTCTCAACAGATTCACTTAAAATAAAAGCAGCGTTAGCTGCCTAAGGCCTGTAATTTGGGAAACATCACATTTCTTTTTCTTTGGTGAATTCCAAACTTATGCGTACAACACTAAAATCGCAGCCTTGAAGATCTCATTTCACCCGCCTAATGCAATGTTTCTAGTATTGTAATGCTAAGACACACATTTAGGGCAAATGTTAATATTCATATAGTAGCTATCTTCCATATGCATAGTAAATATATATGGATAAAGATATAGATGGTGAGTCCAGGGAACTGATCATTACACAGTAATTGTAAAGCTCCATATCATCAACTGATCAGATTAATAAAGCAAACACATCTTGAAAAGAGAAAGCACAGCAGCTGGCAGTTCTTGATGGAATGTTCAATTTAGGTTTTCTGCTCACCTGAAAAAGTCTGAACTTATGGAGGCATATTTCATATTCTTTTTTCTCCATTTTACTCCAGCACTTTACGTGAACAATGCTGGTGGTGGATAAAGTTGTAACATTTGTAGGATCACATACTGCTATGGCTTTAGAACCAGACTGTCCTCCAGAACTCTTGTGTTTTGAATGTGTTTGCATCATGAGGATGCTAAACTCATCTGTAGATTGATCTATTAATCAGTTCTTTGTTGACTTGCTGTGAGGAGGTGGGGTCTGGTGGGAGGAGGGTCATGGTGGTGTTACCTGGAAGAATGTATCTTCTTCCCAGTCTCTTCCCTTCTCTCTCTGCTTCCTGGGTGCCAAGGCCTGAGCATTTGTCCTCCAGCAGACTGTTCCACTGTTCCCTTCCTTCCTTGGAGGCAGTTTGTTATGAACTGAATCCTCCAAAACTGTAAGCCAAAATGATCCTCTACTCCTTTAAGTAGCAGGTATTAGACCCAGTGATTCAGTGACAAGAAATCAATAAAAACAGATCCAAATTAACATCATCCATTGGATTTGTCAGCATTCCTCAGAGCAACAGAACCAATGGAAAAAACAGATACACACAATATAGCTTTAAATGATATAGCTAGATATAGAATTTAAGAGACTCAGTGTTGGAATTGGTTGGTGATTATGGAACTTGAAAAATGTCACCATCTGTCATTTATGAGGGGAGCCAGCACAGATACTAGTGTGATTCTGTCTGATAAAAAGTTCTGAGAATTGGGACCCAATGATGAGAGTGCTGCTCTGCGTCCAAAGCCTGACATCTAAAAGCTATGGTGTCATGGGGAAGGAGCAAGCAAATGTCTTGGTGCAGGAGGAGAAAATGAAATCCCCTTCCATCTTTTTATTTTACTTAAAGTCTCAAAAGATGGAGTGATGCCCACTCACCTTGAGGAGGGTAATCTGCTTTGCTCAGTTTACAGTTCAGATGCCAACCTTTTCTAGAAATACCCAACAGACAGAAATACTGTCTTTCTACCTGTATGAGTCATTTTAACTCATTCAGAATGATACATAAAATTAATCGTCCTACTCATGATGATTGTATAATGGATCTTGTGAATCTGCCTTCTTGGAGACATGTTTCTCAAGGAGATAAGCATAGGGTGAATTCCGAGCAGGAAATCAAGTACATGGGCTCAATTGTTTCTTGTAGCACGTCCAGATTCACACTTGCATTATACAGCTTCTTGTGTCCCCCGGGTGAGATTTTGTACTCCTTATCAACATGTTTGCTTTGCTCCCTGACTTCCAGATAGGTTCAGTCCACAGGTACTTCATCTGGTGCTCAGAGGGTGGGAGGAAGGTGAGGTTAGCCTTTGTTCCCTTGATTCTCATTCCCTGCTGGGCTGGAGGTTATCAGTGGCTGATCTTCTCTTTCGAAGTCCATAGGTCTGATCAGTTATTCCTATCATACAGTTCTGTCTAATTTTCCATTATCAGTCCTTTATCATGTGTCCCATGGTCATTATCACCATTGGGTTCCACCATTCCTCGAGTTTCTCATAACCCTTCCAGTTATCTTTTCAAACTGATCCATTTTTAAACACTCATCAATTTCCTTACTTGTTTTCTCCCTTGACATTGACTGACTCATTTGGTCTTACTAGTAGATAATACTAGATCTTTCAGATAATTGTTTGTGTCTGATACTAACTAAGGTTAACCAAATTAGTACAGTTTTCTCTACTGTCTTTCCTTTTTCTGCACATTTGCAGCACTATTTAAATATTTTCTCTTTCCAACCTCATAACAGTAATTAAAAGTTATGCATTCCCTTTCTTTCAGTTGAGTAAGCAGAAAAGCTTAAATAATCTGCCCAAAGTTAAGCAAATAGGAGCAGCATGGAACCCAAGTATTTGTATGCTAAATCCTCTATATTATCATTCATAGAAGACATTATGCTGGGTGAGGGAGTAGCTCCAGGAACAAAGCATAGAAAATTCAACAACCAGGACTAGAAAAGTATGACTTCAACAAACTAGTAAGAAACAGGAAACTAAATTTATAAGATGAATGAGAAGGTGATCCCACACCCAAGTTACAGGAAAATACACTGTATTTGCATGAATGAGGTAAAAGGTACTCAAGTGTCAAATAATTTAGGGGAAAAAGGTTTCTGAGTTGCAACACTATTGCTTACAAATTTCCAAAAAGACTTCACATTACCCCAGGATTAAAATCTTCCTGGAGTGAAAACAAGCCTTCATTTTGTTTCTTTCTTTAAACATGTTTAAAATGTTCTCTTAAATTCTCTGCACTCAGATGTTTTCTTCCCCCTGCATGATGGTACTAAGGGTAAACAGAAAAGAAAAGGGGTACTTCCACAGTTAATTCAAATTTCAAGTCATCATTCATCTGTTTTAATTTTAGTCACATATAATAAAATGGAATATTTTCCTTAATTTCTCATAAAAATTGAAAGTATTCTGGCAATATATCAGTTCTTGAAATAAAATACAGTAAAACCAAAATATCTGAAGACATGAAATTTTCTAATTAACAAGAACTCTAAAAAAAAGTCTACCTCCTAATTGCTAATATACTTTGATGTTTATAGAAATAATCTTATTTTAATAATTTCAGCCCAATGAGAATAATTAAAGCTATAGAATCTACTACTTTTCTCCCCTTTGTAAAAGCTATTAGTTAAGAAAGCATTATATTATGATTTTTTCTCCAGTTTCTGATACAGTTCTCTCTCAAGGCTTATAAATCTGTGGTTGAAATGAACACAAAGTTACCACAAAATAATCTGATTCAGTTTGAGAAAATATCAAAGCACTTAGTGGTAGGTATAATGTCAGAATGAAGGAAAGGATATATATTAGAAATATTTGAAGTTCTCTTTCTGAAATTTGTTCTTACTCCTGAGTCTGCTACTCTCTCTGTCATCTCCCCTCCAATTCTTTTTTGTTGTTTTTTGATTCTTATACACTGTTGTTCCACCTCAGAATCCTAACTGTAGCTCCCTGAGTCCCGATGTAAACTTCATACAGAGAGAAATGGACTGACCTAACATGTACAGGAGGTTGTAAATGGTCCATGGCATCACAGTCAAGCCACATGACATAGCAACAAGAATAAGGGATCACTTCTTAGGAAAAAGGGCCATTTCTAGAGTAAACGGGACTTTACAGAGACATGAAAAGACGCTCAAATCTTTATGTTTTCCAGTCATTAATGGTTTCTGAAATCAATCAACATTTATTTTGTGTTCCATTTCTACTATGTTTTAGTGCCTGTCAGTTCAAGTTATTTTTGAAAAAAACATGGGTTATAAAACCATGGAAAGCAGAGGTCAGATGAGATCAGCATCTCAGATTAGATGCAAGAAACATTTGAGGACAATATCTGAAATGGGAAATAGTGGAGAAGATGAATATACTTTCACTGGTGTCAACTTGGTTGACACTCGCTAAGTTCATTAGCTTTATTCTCCTTATCTCTGCTTCCTGAACCCTAAATATTGGAATGATATTCCATTATAAAATGCTATTTTTAATACCAATGAATATGCCGGGGTTATCAGAAATTTAAAATTAGGAAAAAAATAGAAACAATATTTATAGAACACTGCCACAACAAATAATACTGCCCTAACATCTTCCCTGCAGTGGAACATCAGCCGGCTCTTGAAACACTCAACTCCAAAGACGTGAGCTGCTCCAGTTGACTTAATCTAGGTTCAGGCCATTTTCTAACCTGGGACACTTTTCTGTTTAGTGATTCCATTCCATCTTCAGCATAACTATAGGATCAGTCTCTTCCAAACTGTGCTTAGTATTCTCTGCATATTTTCATTTTTTTTTTCCCTACATAATCATCTGTTTATGTGTTTCTGATTATATAGAGTGTTGTAGTTCTAATCCATCATGTGCTGTCTCCACTAAAACAAGCAAGTCAGCTACCCAAGAGGAAGCAAGAGGATACATATATTTTAGATGGTCTATCTCACTCTAGTCTTTAATCTCCTAATAGTGCCGAGAGTTCTTTATTATTTTTATTTTAAAGTAATTTGTGCTGGGTTTTTCAATTTTGTACTCTATCACACTAATCAGAATTCTACACAGACTGTCTGAGTGTTCATAGCTTTACGATCTAAGTACAAACCTCAGGATCCCTCCTCTGCTGCTGCTTGTACTAATTTTCCCATACCTGTAAAAAATACCTGAAATAATTAACTCATAAAGAGAAAAGGTTTAGCCTGGGCGTGCTGAGGCAGGAGATCACAAGTTTGAGGCCAACCTAGGAAACTTAATGATTTTGCAAGACCCTGTCTCAAAAAGAACCAAAACTAAACTAAACAAAAAACCTGTAAGAATAAAAATAGCTGAGGATGTAGCTCAGTTCCAAGGCCTTGGGCTGAATCTTCACTCCATACTACAGAGAGGGAGAGAGAGAGAGAGATTTTAGCTAGGTTAGCTTGTTTGGGGCCTATGGAAGCCATGTGGAATGGATGGCAGTGGTGAACACTTTATATCCTAAGCCAGAAAAGCAAAAGGAACAACTGAAGCACACAGAGTCCCCTCTTTCCCTTGAGGAGCAAGCCCCAAATGCCCTATGGCTTTCCTATGAATTCCTACTTCCTAAAATTTTCAAACTTTCCTGCATCCAAACTACTGCCTCTACAAGTACTCATAACTGGCTTTTATAAAAGGGTGCAGAGAAGAATTCAACAAATATTTTGCTTGGTTAGTGAAGTAAAGGAATTACATGGCCCGTCCTCTTTCAAATGTTTTAGAGTTCTCAGTGCATTAGTTTTCTCTTCTCTTTACCAGTAAGTTCTTTTCCCTCATCTTCACCCACAGGGAACACTTAGGTTATCTGTTGCCTTGTTTCTAACAATTAGTCTTATCTCCCTCTTTCTCCTTTCCTGTTCAAGGCAATTTAATTAGGTTTCTAGTAAACATGTTTTCCCAGAATGCAACATTTCAGTTACTGCTACTCAGAAGGATATGAGGAATTATAATTTTTAAATAAATGCAAATGTTATGCATGTCTTTCAGAAACACTCTTTCAGTAGCTGATTAATATTACCCTCATTGGCACATTGATTTATTATAGTTTAATTAAATTCCATTTTATTTAGTATTTAAGATGATTTCCTTTTATTCACTACAATGACTCACAGTGAATGATAGATATTTCATATGAAGATTTCTCCACTATTTTGATTCCTTTTGTCTTTATTATCAGGAAGGTATGTATTGGATCAAAGCTATGAATCCTTTTAGTGAAAATATTCCCCAAATATTGCACATGTTTATAGAGTTTCAGCAACAATGCATGTGTGTCTATTTTGCAAAACCTAATTAGGTAGTAGTATTATGCTATTTCAAAACATTGGTAAGCAATATATTCAATGTTTTATTATAATTTATGCAGATATTTTTAGCAAGTCATCCTGGATAGATATTTACTAATTATATCTCTGAATTTCTCAGTTTTAAAATTGCATATTTACATTTTGAACAAATCATGAGAGATTAGCTCATGCTGTGATAAGGTACTAATCACAGAAAAATTAGTCATTTAGTGCTTAAACATTTATTTTTCAATTATGTAAAACCATTTATGATCTAACTACTCTCTTGGGCATTTCCTCCCAAGAAGAAGCACAGAACAGGCTGTCTCGAGCTTACAGGTCTGTCATGTGGAATGCATGTGGCAGAGGAAGAAACAGTCCAGTGCCAGCTTTTTATTGCCTATCTTGAAAGGAATGGCCTTCTCTTTGCTTCCCAATCTCTTGTTCAGATTCTGTTATAGGGCTCTGCATAGAGAAGAGAGGACGTGGGCATTCCCAAGCTGCAGCAATCCTGATCACATACGGTCTTCACCTTTACAAGTTGACACTTAAAATGTGGAAGCTCTTGGCATGACATTAGTCTCTAACTCTCCTCTGCTATGAGATTTTCTTTTCAAAGTTTGATGTTCACCTTTTAATTTGTATTCCACTCTGAATTTGTAAAGTGAACTTCCTGTCACAAGTCCTGAAAACACATGAGAAGATTCAAGAAGTGTTATATTATTTGTTAAAAAAAAAAAAAAGAAAGAGAAAGGCATGTCAATCTTCAAGTGATTGTCTCTTTGAACAACTCTTTTATCATTTAAGCCCTGAAGGAGGTTGGAGGATAATTAAGGAAGAGCTGCTAACTTAGGGATCATTCAGAAAAGGGAAAAAAGTACATAAAAGGAACACTATTAGTTCAATTTATTTACCAGGAAGCAGGCTATTTGGCTTGAAAGTGAACAGTCTGGGTGTCTATTCATTTTGGTGGTTCTAGAACTTGACTGGATTTCATTATGGTTAAATTTTTCCCAAAGGATCATTTGGAGTCTGCCTTTTCGGAAGAGCACCCACACATGTGAATTAAAATATAAGCTAAATTCAGCTTTGTTCAAATGTGCATCCACCTAGTGTCACTCTGCTCCCTAATTTCCATCCTGCCTACACTCCCAAGAAGAAATGAAGAAAATATGAATGTATTTCTGCCTCACACTAAGGTGAGCTATGAGATCTTTATTTCCTTGACATCTCTACTGACTACTGATAATGTAAGGAAAGGAGACATCTTAACATAAACATGTATAAAGCTTATTAAATGCCATGGCTCTCTGAGCAGTCCTACGCAAAGCAAGGGATTCCCTACAAACTTTATTATTTCTGAATTCTACAGATAAGTTTTGCTAGGCCACTTCCTCATGTTTTTTCTTCATTCTTTCATTTTAGTTTCTAGCAGTACTCTCTTCATGTACTTTAACACATGGTGTTCCTGTGAGAGACATTATTCAGGTCAGATATCTCATTCCATTTTTAAATGAAAATGGTAATTTCAGCTTACCAATGGATTTTTATTCATGGTGATGCTATTGCAGATTTTTGACTAGAACTTTTAAACGTAATTTGAATTTAGATTGAACTCTTTGCTTCTGAAATTGCTTCCCTGTACTTTATGTAATCTTTCCCTTTATTTCCATTTCCTTCTCTGTTTTATTTGTTTCTGACTTACAGTATCCAGGATAAAATATTTCTCTCCTTCTTCCAAAGATAGATCATCACTAACTCCCTTTTACTAAGGGATGATTGTTAAATAGGAAAAAAGAAATAAAATCTCAACAGATAATGACTCATACCAGTTAGTACAAACTTACTCAGCAAAGCCAGCTGATTAAAGTCAGCATAGTTATCTCCTAGTAGGAGGTATAAGTAGAAAGATAGCCCTTCACTAATAAAAGAGAATTTATGAAATAGCCAGGGATTATAGAATCTGTTCTCCTGAAACATGCTATGTTCTTTCATAACATTAAAAAAAATGCCAGACAGCATTACATCTAATAAAAATCAAAGCTAAATTTCAAAATCAAACAGGAGTGAAGAGGAAATAATCACAGATTTGCTCATTTACTTTGCAAAAATGAATACCCTTTCCTTGTAAAGTGAATGTTGGGTAACTTTGGGTAAATATCAGTGGTTTTGTTATAAACTGTTCTTTTCCTAGGAGGTAAGTAACCACTGGAGAGATGATTCTCACAATTACGAACACAGCCACATTCACTAGAGTTTTTAACAGGGAACAAACCAATAAGTGTAAGTACAACCTTTATCTGATGTAGGTAAGATCATTCTGCAAAAGATAGTTTGTGGACTTCCTTGAATGAAACGCATTTTGCCCAGATCAGGCTTAGGAAGCTCATTAAGAATCTAGGATCCTAGAAGGAAGAGTAAGAATACTGAAGTTTGTAAAACTGCCAAATTCCTAATTGTTCTTAGCTCTTTGGTGGCAGGGGGAAGAGAGTTTTGTTCACAAACATATGGCCAAAGTCGATAAGATCTAATTATATGTTTGCAGCTGTTTCAAATCTGTAAATATCTAAAGTTGGTCAACATTATCAAGGCATGACAAAGGCAGTATAAATAAAGGAAATTAGCTAAAAACTGAAACAACAACAACAATCCCTTTTGAAGGGAGGAAATTAGAGGCTGAAGTTTTCTAAGTGTGACTTAAACAGGATAAAGATCAGAACAACAATGCTCTGTGTACATAAGAAGTTTGCACCTCATTAACCGCAGCTATGGAACCAATCTGCGTGTACTGGAGACCTCTAACAAAAATTCTCACCAGCTTGGATGTAGTTTAAACAGACACAATTCATCGGTATTATTTAAGGACAGCTCTGGTCGTTTTGACAACTTTTAAATACTGTTAAAGGCTTGTATCAGACTCTCACTCAGTGGTTTTGAAAAGATTGTAAAATAAAGATTAAGTAGCTATCCAGTGAGAGATCATGTTCAACTTTAATGAAATATGGCCAAATATGCAAAAATGATAGTTCAATTCACTGGATTATCTTTTTTAAAAAACTTAGTCTAAGTAAGAACACTTAATAAAATAGTTAAAAGGAGCAACTTGCATGTTTAATGGCAGAAGTGTGAATTGGGAAAGTGGAGGGAACGATGAATGCTATGATTAAGACAGGAAAATAATTTATTTTTTATTTATTGTTTGTTTTGTTTTGTTTTGTTTTGGTTTTGGTTTTTCTCCGGTACCGGGAACCGAACTCACGACCTTGCGCTTGCCAAGCAGGCGCTTTGCTGCTGAGCTAAATTCCCAGCCCAAGACAGGAAAATAATTTAAATAGTAAGATTAGGTAATCTTTTTTAATGATGAGGGAAAATATTTGAGGGAATAGACAAATTTACATTTTAAGTGCTCCTCTTCTCTTAATATCTCTGGCCAAAATCAGTTTCTATGTCTACAAAAGTATACTCTATATATTATATTTACTAAACAACAGGAACACTCCTATTTGGATGATGATAATCACTGCTAAAATTTAATGTCTGTTCTTCATTGTACAGATAGTTATATGCATGTGTATGTGTCAAACACGTGTTCATCCTTTTTTTAGTAACAGTGCACAGGGTACAACAACTTATTCTTTACCTGAAAAAGAAAAAAGGACTGTCTTGGTGTGAATCAGACACTTAGGCAGATGAGGTTGTTCCCTGAATATCTGTGTTTTACCTGGACCATTTACTGTTTCATGCTAACCAGATCCAATTACCGTGCTATTCTGAATATGATTGGCTAGTATGTGATGCTCTACAGATGTCGCGACATTCATTATCATGAAGGATAATACTACAGAGAACTGAATCACTATGGAATTTGAGAAAAACACATTCATCATATCCACATGTGGATTCCAAGCATTTGTCTCTCCTATTGAACACAATCCTCTCTTAACTCAGATCAAAACTTCCACTTGTTTATATTTGTGACTGCTTCTCTTCAGATTCTTACACAAGCTCTTGGCTTCTGAAATTGTTACACTAGTGTCTAGATTCAGAATATAGTAGAGAGCACCGGTACTGGTATTTGAGACCTTCAGAGTAGTGCTAATATCGATTCCGATTTACTCCTTGGCAGGGCAGTCAAAAGAGTTTTAAGACATCACAGTGATTCTTACACTACGAAGTTGAAGGTTCAATGAGAACTTCAATTCATCCTTCCTAAATATGTACTTATGGAGAGGAGAAGGGAATCACAGAATGAGTCTGTTGACTCATTGCATCTACTAAGACACTGAAGAACCAAGGATAGAATTACTTCTCATCTCCATTTGTCTTTTTATTATTATTATTTTAAAGAGTAAAAGAAGGATAACATAGTCATGGGGGGGGGTTACCGAATTACAGACAAAGTGCTAGGAAATTATCAATGGTTGTTGTTTTACATATTGTTATCTACAAGATAGTTTCTCAGGAAAACAAATAGACAAAAGAGGTAGGTTACAGACAAAAGAGGTAGGTTATTATCAATGGTTGTTGTACTATACTTTGGTTATCTTCAGAGTGATTTCTAAAGAAAACAAATAGAGCTATATGAGTGACCAATTGAATAATCATTGACTATCCTCAATGGTTGTTGTAGGAAACACATAGTAATAAACATACA